>NW_017732246.1:209391-237566 GCF_001890085.2 Hipposideros armiger | reverse complement strand
GTGACTCACGGCAGCCCAGCTCCAGGTTGAGCTGTTGTTCAGCATTTTAGCTGTAGAGGGCAGTGTCACTGGCCCTCATATGTGGGATCCGAACCAGGGCCATCTGGAGTCCCAAGCCAGCTCTTAACCAACACGCCACTCGGCCAGCCCGGTTTTGTGATTTTTTTTTCTCTTGACTCTCTGGGGTTCATGGTCTCAGATTTTTCCTGTTATCTCTCAGTCTTTGCCTACACTGTATATACTTTATACAGTTTAAATCACAAGGTCATGAAATTTATATTCCTTTATGTTGTTACACAGAATTTATACCATTTTAAAGTCTGAATTCTATTTCACCAAGTTGCTATACAATTCTTTTTTATGCAAGCCAGCATAGCATAGAGATTAAAAACTGTAGTTTGCAGCCATACTGTTTGAGTTCAAATACCAGTTCTACTACTTATTAGGGCCTTGAAAAATTATTCATCTCTTTATAATCTTTTCCCCATCTGTAAAATGGGAGAAATAATACCTATTTAATAGGGTTGCAAAGAGGATTAAGTGAGGTATCAGACATAAAATATTTAGATCAGTACTATACAAATGTAGCTATTTTTATCGTTGGATATTTTTGTTCCTGATATTTTTCCAGATTTACACATAAAACTACAATAAACATTCTAATGCATAAAGCTCTTTTCTTTATTGTAAACTATTCCCTCAAGAAGGTCTTTTCCATGTTTTGTCCAAAGCACTAAATCATATCCCTCCTTAGTAACGTATTTCCTTTCAACAACTGACAACTGGAAACCAAACTATGAACAAACTTCCACTGGGCCAATGTTAAGTAGCAAAAACAGCACCCATTTTTGCTGGGGCTTGAATTCTGAGGTTGAACTCGAAGTAAACAGGCAGGTGAAGAGGTTGGTATGATGAAAGACAATAGACCATTACCCAAGACTAATGGTGTTGTAAAGGAGATAAATGCCTTTGAAGTAGCACCCTTAAAACCTGTGACCTTTAGGTTGACCTTTTCTTTCAGATTATGGTATGTAGGTTGTCTTGGAGTCTGTGGAAAGTCAGCAATTAGAAAGATGGACCTTGAGAGAAACAGGTCTTTGAGGAAGGTGCCTCCCAAAGGTACTGCTCCATTTCCTGTACCAACTACCCCTTGGCTTCCAAATTCCTAATAACTTTCAGAATGTTGGAGCTCTATAGCTCATGCTCTCATAGGTGCATGTTCTCCCAGATAGAAAATGTGTTTAATCTCACCCCATTGTGACAGTCCATGCTGTGAGTGCAAGGAAAAAAAATAAATAACAGTAGAATTTAGGCAAATTGCCCTTCCATGTGAGGAGTAAAGAGATGGTTAATAATATTAAACTCTAGCTGCCTGAAAAGAAAATGGTATCCATAAGAATTATTCATTTTGCTAAGGGCATTGAAGAAAACAGGATTTGTGACTTTGCTAGAAGGAACCAGAAGCCATAGACCTTTGATCAGAGTTAGTGATTTAATAAGTAATGCTATAAAGATTATTTGAAGCAACTAACATTTATACAGTGTGTTAAAGTTTTCAGAAACTCTCTCTTGTAATGACAGTTAATCTTCACACAGAATTTTGAGATATGAAAGCAAAAATGAGTGTTATTCTCCCTGTATTTAAAACACTTATTATTTGTAAGTTAAACACGTCAAGCCATATTACAGTCTGACATAAAAGAAAAAAAATAAGCAATATACTTCTGTCTCTATTTAAAATGTTGATATTTTGCTCACATGGATTTTTTGCGTTAATTTTGATTGCATTAAAATTTTATTATTATTATTTTTTTATTACTGAGGGTTTTTTTGGTGCATCCCCTAGTCCATTACAATGCCATTACCCTTTTAAGTGTTACTTTAAAACATCAGGGCCGGCCGAGTGGCGCGATAGTTAAGAACTGGCTTGGGACGCCAGAGGGCCCCGGTTCGGATCCCACATATGAGGGCCAGTGACACTGCCCTCCACAGCTAAGATGCTGAACAACAGCTCAACCTGGAGCTGGGCTGCTGAGAGTCGCCAGCGATGGCGTAGGCTGCAGCCCCTGTGGCAGTGGGTTGCCATGGGCTACCATGTGTAGCCAGCAGCCGCAGTGAGTGGCCGTCCAGAAGCTGGCGACTGATCTGCCTCGCCCGGGAAGAGCGCAATGATGGTGCCAACTTGGGCCAGTGAAGCAACGTCCTCCACAACTAGACTGAAGAACAAAAGGACAGCAACTTGTCTGTTCCCCTTCCCCCAATTCTCCAATAAAAAATCTTAAAAAAAAAAATCATTACCCTTATAACCCAACATTACTTGTTAGTAAACTTGGTTAAATGCTATAGAAGTGTGTCTAAATTTTGCACCTAAGGTGTATCCTGCTTTACCTGCTACAGCTCAGATGCTAGTGGCAACTCTAAGAAAGTGACTGTTTTTCTTTTTCTGTCCTCAGTGGAAGTAGAAAGTAATCGGAGACATGGCTGTTTTCTATTTATTTGCTTTCATTTCTTGTTTAAAAATATTTTATCAAACAATACCTGTATAGAATTTTGTCTTAACCAAAGACTAAGTAGAGCTTAGAGTGAAGAATATTAATCTTCTGTTCCACTCTTTCCTGTTCTGCTTTCCTAGTGTAACTTCTAAAAGCAACAATTTTACTTTTGAAAACTGTTATTTCTTGTATTTACCTCCATTATTTTAAATAAGACAGTCTTACCTCTTGATTTATCAAATAGATGCATTATTTATGCTGTTATAATAGATATTAAATCCTCTTACACCAAAATACTTTTACTCTCTCAATATAATATATTTTAGTAAAATCAATAACTGTTGTTTCCATCATTATAAGAATATAAAATGTTCTCTGTACAGCAAAATAGTATAATATAGTTATTCTTCTTATACAACTTTATTTTTTACTGGTGTTACCTATTACCTCCCTTTTACCTCATAATTATTTATAAACATATCCATCTTAGATGGAAGCAGAGGTCCCTATATTGTCTTTTAGTGTTTAATGTTGAGAAGTCCAAAGCTTTTCTCATTTTTATTTCTTTGTATATATTTAGTTTTAGGGGCCATTCTCTTTATTTCTGGTGTTCTGGAACTCCATGAAATTTAATGATACTGTATTTAAGGTTTCTTTTCTTTTTTCTTTCTTTTTTTTTTTTTTTTTTTAGCTGAGCCATCCTGCCACCTGTTGGCAGCTCAGCAGCAGCTCAGCTCAGGCTGGGACTCAAACCGTTGTTGCTCAGAGCTCACACTCTTGAGCGAGCTCTTAACCAACTGAGCCACTCGGCCGGCCCTAAGGTTTATTTTCATTCATTGTACTTGGTTCTCAGTGGACCTTCTCAGTCTGAAAAATTATAGTTTTAATCTTGGAAAAATTTAGAGGTGGGAGGCAGAGTTATTTTTAAGTAATGTCCTTCCTTTGATTTTTCTTTATTCTCTTCTTCTGGTCTTACAATTAATTGTTGGAATTAAGTGTGATCATTTTTCCATTTGTTTTCCTTTTTATTCTTCCCCTCACCCTGGGAAATTTTTGTTTGTTTGTTTTATCTCTCATCCTAGCAATCTCACTGGGTATTTTTGAAAATTTCTATAGTTTACTGTAATATTTTTGCTTCCTTTTGGTTTCTCTTTTGATATCGCTCATTTTCTTTTCTTTTCTTTTCTTTTTTTAAAGATTTAATTGGAGAATTAGGGGAGGAAACAGCGCTGGGAAATCGGGGAAGGGGAACAGACAAGTTGCTGTCCTTTTTGTTCTTCAGTCTAGTTGTGGAGGATGTTGCTTCACTGGCCCATGTTGGTATTGTGATCATTGCGCTCTTCCTGGCTGAGGCAGATGGGTCACCAGCCATTGGAAAGCCACTCACGGCAGTTCACAGCAGCTCATGCCAGCTGCAGCTCACGTCAGCTGCCAGCTGCTCACACTGGCTGTCAGCTACTCACGGTAGCTCACTGCAGCCCACTGCAGCCCACTGCAGCCCCACTGCAGCCTACGTGGTCAAAGACAATTCATGGCAACCCAGCTCTGGGTTGAGCTGCTGTTCATCATCTTAGCTGTAGAGGGCGCAGCATCACTGGCTCATGTGGGATCCAAACCTGTGGCCCTGCTATTCAGAGCTTGTGTTCCCAAGCCAACTCTTAACCAACGAGCCACTCGGCCAACTCAATAGCTCCCATTTTCATGTTAGACACTTTTCTCCCATGACTGTGATTTAAAGAAAGAAATGTTAAAGTGAGCCAGGATCATTTTGTCATTCCAGATAGCAAAGAATCTATTAATGATTACTAATGTTATGTCAGAAGGATTCAGTATCCAAACACAAAAATTGGACAATTCAATAAGACAATAATATCAATAGATTGGAACACATTAAGTATGTTTAAATCCAAGTTCATAAGAACAGTGAAACAAAACAAAACATAATTGATCACCATTGGAGGACATTAGTAAACCCACTCATTATTTAGAAAATTGCAAATAGAGAAAGAATCAAGCATTTATCATACCTTTCTTAGATGTAAGAAATATCAAATGAGGGGAAGTTTCTCTTTATAGAAGCATTAATAAATAAAGGACTGACAGAATATCACCATTTTGCATCCCCTGGTAAATTAATGGATGAGCGTAAACTACTGCTAACATCAGAAAAGAGAAAGACAGACAGAAAGTATGTGCCTTAATGGAAGAATGCAATACCATCTGTAAATATCTCTTTCCAAAAACATTCAACCTAAATCTGATCAGGTCTTTAGATCCAATTTACAAGAAATAAACAAAACAAAGGAACATGTTAAACTATATCACATACATACAACCAGTAAATCTTACCATATAGAAACTGTCCAAGAAGGAACCCCTGGTTTCTTCAACAAATAAATTGCAAACAAAAAGAGAAAGATTGGAATGGACCCTATAGATGTAAAGATAATAAAAGACATGTCAACTAACTGCAATGACTGAAACTAACTTTGAGCCTGTTTCAAATAAACTGTAAGATAAAATTATGACATTTGTAAGACAATTGAAAATTTGAACACTGGGTATTGGATGATACTAAAAACTTATTGTTAATTTATTTCAGTTCTGATAATATATTGTGATTTTTTTTAGAGTCAGCATCTTTCAGAAAAAGTGAGATACAACCTGAAATAGTTAAGGATGAAATAATATAATGTTTGAAATTTGCTTCAGAAAGTACAGGTGTGTAATAGTAAGTAAAGGTATGGATGGTGAGATTGGCCGTGAGTTGCTAAATGTTGACGCTGAGCAACGGCTGTATGAGAGCTTATTGTATTATTCTCTCTACGTTTATATATGTTTGAACTGTTCTATAGTAAGAGATGTTTAAAGAAGCTATTTGGAAATTATGTGAATGATCAGGACTTGAGGGTTGGTAGCCTCCACTCTTGGGAAATGGGTTAGCTATCCAGCTATTTACTAAGTGACTCCCAATTATCAGTATATGAAAGTATTTTCTTAGGAGCAGTTTTTCCAAAGAGCAGTTTCTCCATTGTCCTGCCTGAGGAGTAGATCCCTGGGTATTTATATGTTCAGAATGGAAAGGAGAGAAGCATCCTAAGGGTCCTACACTTCATTATGGAGGATTTTACTTAATCCTCTGCTCCCTGTCCTCCCTTGAATAATTTCAAAGAATAAACTTTCACTGTTTGTCTTGGGGAAAGAATCTCCTGCAAACACATCAGGGAGGAGATCTTGGGGCTCAGTTTTTCCCTTTACAGAATTTCAATTCAACGTCTCCTGTTTTTGTTCCACATTTCATGCTTCCCCTTATGGTTTCATGGCACCTGTAAATTCTTAAATATTATAGGAGAAGGTTTACAGGGGACAACTGATTTCCCTGCCAGAAATACCCTTCTCTGTTCCTCATCAGCATCCCTCTTAATAGATAATTTAGGTTGTAACCTCCTCTATCCTATTATTCCAGGTGCAATTCTTTGTTCTGTTTTAAATCTTCCAAGAATTGGTTTAGATTTCTCATCCTCTTATATTTCCTCCCTTTTTGCTGGCTGGGGAGGTGATTGTCACAGGAGGTAGAGAGGAGGAAAATACATGCATTCATTTAACTGGAAGACTAGTTAAGAGTGATTTAAAATCAAAGCTGCTTTGGCCTGGCCATGTGGCTCAGTTGGTTAGAGTGCAAGCTCTGAGCAACAGGGTCACCAGTTCGATTCCCACATGGGCCAGTGAGCTGCTCCCGAGCTGAGCTGCCGCTGAGCTGCCAACAGGTGGCTGGATGGCTCAGCTGGTAAGAGCACGTGCTTCTAACAAGGTTGCTGGTTTGACTCCCGCATGGGATGGTGGACTACGTCCCCCTGCAATGAGACTGAAAGCGGACTTGGAGCTGAGCTTGAGCCCACCGCAACTAAGGTTGAAGGACAACTTAACGTGGAGCTCATGGGTCCTGGAAAAACACAATGTTCCCCATCCCCAATTCCCCAATAAAATCTTTAAAAATAAAAAAATAAAGTAAAATAAAAGCTGCTTCATGAGACTACATCTGTTTATCTTATTTACCTTCACCCCCAATGCAGTGACCTGTGCAGGATTAATTCTGAATACTGTTTACAGTGTTCACATTTATTTTAAGATTGTGATGTGTGGCGGGAGGTCAAAGGCACCAGAGTAGATAAAAACTCTTCTGCTCTACAAAGAAAAGAGAAAATTTTCCAGAGCTCAGAAACTGATCAGTAATTTATGTGCCATCATTCTTTTTAAAGCTACAGTTGAAATATTTTTGGCTTTAACTTTCCTTCCCTTACACCAATCATCTTAGTTGTTAAGTTTGTTTAGAAAGTAATTTTTAAAAGATTACACTGATAACCCCAAGCCAGTTTGAGACAGGGTAAGTCTGCTGATGTGGAACTCTTAAAATGTCCATTAGTACACTTCTCTTGTCACTTATCACCCAGGAGGTCAAGCCTTTGGCATGAAAGTTGTTTATAAACTGGTAGCTTTATTTTTAAAACAGAAAGGAAGGACTGAGGTGCAGCTGGGCAGATTGTACACTTAAAGTTTTTAGAGTCTGTACACATTATGAACCAGCCCAGGGTTTGTGAGTATTTTATAACTCAACCATTAACCACTAACCTTCTGTTGGCACTTGATGCAAAATGGTCTCAATCTCTTTCTGAAACTATAAGGTATTGTTGGGAAGCCAATTTTTTTTCTATATAATCCCTCAACAAAGGGAGATAATAATAACTTTTGTTTAGATGACACAATTTCATGAAGCTTATGATTATCTATTTCACAACTATGTTGGCATTATGGAAATCTTCTGTAATATTTTCCATATTTTTGAGATATAGTTATAGAAACTGAATTGGCCTAATTCAACCAGCCTCCAAAAAAATCACACCTTCTTTCAAATAACAACTTCCCTCAGGGCTATAGTGAATATTTGTTGTTTGTGGACCCAATATTCATCCATTTATTCTTCTAAGATTTTCATTTATGTCATCTCCTCTCCCCTACCCAGATATTCATCGTAGAAACTGATCTTCTCCCACCCCACCCCACCAACTCCGGTTTTAAGCCAGTTTTGGGGAGGTTTTCTGTCACATACAACAAAAAGTGTCTAGACACCTGCATCTAACAATCCCCTTGGAGTCTATACTTGGGGAAACACCATTGAAATTAAACTTAATGTCTTTTGTGTGTATGGCAAAAGTGAGGAAAGGTACACTGAAATTCAGAGATGGACATGGGGAGATTGAGCAATTGCCCAAGGTTGTATGTAGAGTGTGTTAACTTAAAAATTAAAAGGCCTTCCAAAGTAAGAGGCAACAAGTGTTTATTTGAGATAAATAAGAATAGCTATTCAGGATGTACAAATTCAGGCAGAAGCCCAAATAGTGTTCCTATTAGGAGACAAAGGCAACAGGTATTTATGAGAAGGGGAAGGGGAACAATTACATCAGTAGAAGGAAGGCATTTCTATTGGTGCAGGTAACATAACATAGTGCTGTTAATTCTAAAGACTGTTTTTAATTTTCAGTCTGGCAGCCATCAGTCCGGTAAGTCATCATATCTGCTTTCTTATTATCTTTACAAACAGTTTTTTTGGGACACAATGTTGCTTTCGGTCCAGTCTAAAGGTTATTTTGTTATAACATTCCAAAGGTTTGAGGCATAAGATGTGCAAGGCAGTTCCCCTGGCATGGCCACTCTGGCTCCATTTTAAAGTGGCTTCATTTATATTATTGTTTACAAGTGAGTCCGGAAAATGAACTTGATTTCTAGATGACTTTCTATATGCAGTCATACATGTTTACTCTCGCTCATACTGCCAGGTTCCTTATACGTGGCAATGCATAACTTTCATTCTTTCAACACACCCCTCTACTTCATGGGTGTTCTAAAATGTTATGTAAAATATTTAGATATCCTTCTCATAACAATCAAGCAAAGTTCTCTCGATAGAAGAGGAGAAATAACACCTTTATTAGCCAATTTTGCTAGCACCCATGCTACAAAACTTCTAGGGCTACCTGGTAGGCAGAATGATGTCGCCCAACTCCCAGTGATGTCCACATTCTAATCACCAGAACCTGTGAATATGGTAGGTTACGTTGCAAAGGAGCATTAAAGTTGCAGGTGGAACTAACCTTGCTAATCAACTGAGTCTGAGTTAGGGGTGATCCTGAATTATCCAGATGGGCCCAATTAATCACAAGAGTCCTTGTAAGTGGAAGAGGGAAGCAGAAGAATGAGAATCGGAGAGATGGCAGTGGGAGAAGGACTCAGCCCAACGTTGCTGGCTTTGAAGATGGAGGATTAGGGCCACGGATCGAGGAAGGTGGACAGCCTCTAGAAGCTGGAAAAGGCAAGGAAACAGATTCTCTCCTAAGTCTCCAGAAGGAACAGAGCCCTGCCAACACCCTGAGTCAGCCCAATGAGACCCATGTCAGACTTCCAACCACCAGAACTGTAAGAAAATAAATTTGTATTGTTTTCAGCCATGAAATATTTTGTAATTTATTACAGCAGCTAATAACTAATACAGACCAGCACTGTGCATTTTTTTCAATTGAGCTTTCTGTTTACTAATATGAAAGCACATTTTGGTCAGTAGGATGAATGCAGGCAAGGTTATCAGGAAGTCTAAGGTGGTTTGAACTGTGGAAAAGTCATTTGACACACCCTCTACATAATTTTTTTAACATGGTTCAACAATAAAAACTGGAAGGTCATTTTTTTAAAAAATCACAGGGACAGCTTATGTGAGATTTTTCTGGATGTTCTCTGTCACACATAATACAAAATGTCTGATTCTCTGTAGAAATCTGTTACTACATTATTTATTTATATGCCCTCTGGTTCCACCACATAATCAGAGTATTTGGGTTGATTTTTGTATGAGGCATTATTATTCATAGTCTTTCAAAAATAACCATTATTCTGCTTTTATAAATAAAGAATGCTGAACATAATTTAGCTTTTAATAATTATATGTAATGGTTCTAAATATTTTCAGTCAAGAGATTGTTCATAATTAAAGTTTATGAAATGCTTACCACATGCTAGACAGTATTTTAAGCCCTTACATGTATTAACTTAGTTAATTCTCAAAATAAGTAGTTATCATTGCTATGCCCCATTTACAGATGAGAACACTGAGACTTAGGTAAAATAATTTGTTCAATGTCTCAAAAATAATAAAGGTAACCACTAAACTATTGCCCGTGTCTGAGTTTTGTTTCTTCATTTGTTTTCCTTGATCTTTTGTTGTTTTCAATTTATATACCACATATCAGTGAAATCATATGGTTCTTGACTTTTTCTGCCTGACTTATTTTGCTTAGCATTATAATCTCAAGATCCATCCATGTTGTTGCAAATGGCACTATTTTATCTTTTCTTATGGCAGAATAGTATTCTATTGTGTATATATACCACAACATCTTTATCCAATCATCTATCAAAGGACACTTTGGTTGTTTCCATGTCTTGGCCACTGTAAATAAAGCTGCAGTGAACATCCGAGTACATATATCTTTACAGATAAATGTTTTCAGATTTTTGGGGTAGAGGGTAAGGTGGTAAGGGGTGGTAGATGAGGGTAAAGGGGATCAAATATATGGTGATGGAGAGAGAACTGACTCTGGATGGTGAACACACAATGTGATATATAGATGATGTATTACAGAACTGTACACCTGAAATCTATGTAACTTTGCTAACAATTGTCACCCCAATAAGCTTTAGTAAAAAAAAAATAATAATAATAATAATAATAATAATAATAATAATAATAATAATAAATGGAAACACAGAGTCTTAAAACCAGGTCTGCCTAACTCCAGATCTTTCAGTCTATACATATCAAAAGTATGGGAATTTGAGATGAACTCTAGACTAAATCTAAATAAGTTCTGGAAGTCATTTGTGAATGGTAGTTTCTGAGTTTTGTTTGTTCATTGGAGTTTATTCTTCAGGTTGTTTGTTTTACTTAAATCCTGATCTTATTTCGTGTACTCTAAGGTTTACTTCTTTGTTTGGAAAGACTCCAATCTTGGTTATTTGAGGGTTTAAGGTAGCTGGGATCAGGTTAGAGGTTGAACTATACAAATTCAGAATAGCACTGTTCTTTCTGAATGAAAACGATAACAGAAGCTTGTAAATGGAGCCTTGGGCAGGCTGAGGACTTGAAGAAGCATCACCCAGGACCATTTACTGTACCTCCAAGAGAACCACAGGTCCTGCAGGTGGCAGAAAGTAAATATACTCAACTTAATTCCATTGTGTTGCATGGATTTTGTGGGTCACCTGATGGGTCTATCAAATGAACAGAAGGTGGATTCCTCAAGAATCTATGAAGCACGATCACCAGCAACCACCTGTCAATGAGCGTTGCTGTGTGTATGAGCTGGGCCCAGCCTCTGCATCATCTAACTGATCTGGTCTGAGAGTAAGGCTGACCACACAATGCCCCAGCAAGCTCCATCCTCACTTGGGCTGATTCCGGGCCCACAATCAGAACATGGCCTTCCCTGCCATGAGTCCATTTCACTTTGATTGATAAGAATCACAACAGCCCTTCATTGAGCTCCTTTCATTTGCCAGTCCTAGCTTGGGCAATTTACCTACATTCTCTCAATCACAAAACAAAGATATTATTGTCCCTATTTTGCAGATGAGAAAACTGAGGGTCAGCAAAATTAAATAACATTCATTAGTTCAGTCCACAGATATGGGTTGAGTACTTACTACTCTGGAAGGCATTTTTCCAGGCCCTGAGGATACAAAGATGAAATTTCACCGCCCTCAGTGAGTTCAGGACCTAGTAAGAGTTACAGACACAGAAACCAATAATTATAACATATTACAAGAAATCAAATGATAGAACTACAAACAAGGTATTGTGGGAATGGGGGGGATGTGGTGGAGGAAAGGAGACAAAAGTTCAGGGAAGCCTTCCTGGAGGAGGTGACATAAGCTGAGTCTTCACATTTGCATAGGAATCACCTAGGTGAAGAAGTTGGGGGGAGAAAAAAAATTCCTGAGAGAGAGCAAGGTAACTAGAGGCAAAAAGACATAAAGCAACTTGATGAGTGTACAAATCTGTGGAGTTCAATGATGCTAGAACATAAAGGGAAGGAAGACAAAGGTGGGAAATGAGACTGGAGATGCAGACAGAGCCAGATTTTGGTGGACTTTATATCCTATGTTAGGGATCTATGATTTTTCTCCTGGAATTTTAAAGCATTTTAAGTTAGGTGTTGTCAATAATACAATGTATCAAATGAAGAAACCTTATCTTCTAGATGCTGAAGTTTTTAATGTAAAAATATACATGTGGAGATAACCTAAATGGGCTTCAACAAAGAAAATGTGGTATATGCCTATAATAATAGTCAGACTTAAAGAAGGAAATTCTGCCATATTCAACAACAGGAATGAACCTCAAGGGCATTATGCTGAGTGAAATAAGCCAGTCAAGGACAAATACTCCATGATTCCACTTATATGAGGCATCTTAAATAGTCAAGCTTCTAGAAGCCGAGAGTAGAATAGCAGTTGCCAGGACCTAGCAGGAGAGGGGAATGGTGAGTTGCTGTTCAACAGGTATAATGTTTCAGTTATGCAAGATGAATAAATTCTAGGGATCTGCTGGACAACATTGTGCTTATTGTGCCCTTACAGATTTGTTAAGGAGGTGGTTCTCATGTTATATGTTCTTGCCACAATAAAAAGACATACAGTAGTCCTCCCTTATCCGCAGTTTCACTTTTCGTGGTTTCAGTTACCCACGGTCAACCGTGGTCAAAAAATATTAAGTGGAAAATTCCAGAAATAAACAATTCATAGGTTTTAAATTGCGAGCTGTTCTGAGCAGAGTGATGAAATCTCTTGCTGTCCCACTCCGTCCCGCCCAGGACATGAATCATCTCTTTGTCCAGTGTCTCCACGCTGTAGACGCTCCCCGCCCATTAGTCACTTAGCAGCCATCTCAGGTATCAGATCAACTGTCATGGTATTACAGTGCTTGTGTTCAATTAACCTTTATTTTACTTAATAAAGCACAAGAGTAGTGATGCTAGCAATTCCGATATGCCAAACAGAAGCCATAAAGTGTTTCCTTTAAGTGAAAAGGTAAAAGTTCTTGACTTAATAAGGAAAGAAAAAGAAAATGTGTAATGAGGTTGCTAAAATCTTTGATAAGAATGAATCTTTTATCCATGAAATTATGAAAAAGAAATTGTGCTGATTTTGCTGTCACACCTCAAACTGCAAAACATATTGCCATAGTGCTTAAGTGTTTAGCTAATATGAAAAAGGCATTAAATTTGTTAAGTGGAAGACATGAACAGAAACGTGTTCCAATTGACTTCAACATGTTGCACCTGAAAGCGTTAAGCCTATACGAAGACTACAGCAAGGGAGCCCCTGAAACGTGTGACCCCATTTACATAATTTTTATTACAGTATTATTATAATTGTTCTATTTTATTATTAGTCATTATTGTTAATCTTTTGCTGTGCCTAATTTATAAATTAAACTTTATCATAGGTATATATGTATAAAAAAACACAGCATATATAAAGTTTGGTACTACCCACAGTTTCAGGTATCCATTGGGGGTGTTGGAGTGTATCCCCTCAGATAAGGGAGGACTACTATATATAGAAACCTTAGGAATAGGTCCTTTATACTTTCTGACTCCTTCAGGTTTGCAAGGAACTTAAGGACGAGCTTGACTTGGAGTCTCCGCCAAGTATGCATGCCCCTTTTGTGAAATACTATTGAAATACTATTCATTCTTGACTTGTGTATTTGCTGCTGTCAAAATGCTTGCCTGAAGGGCTGTTCTGGGTCTTGGTAGCACTTTTCCTAGGCTTGATTTTGTTGCTATCACCTCTGCCTCTTTGTACAACCCACAAAGAGACCCTAACAGGCACACTGACAACACATGAGTCCCAGGAGATGTTTGACACCCACATCCTTCAAAGAGAAAATAGCTAGAAGTGTTGTTTCCCCAGTAAGACTGATGGATGACAGCAAAAACCATCCTGCCTTGTGAGCACTGGCTTTTAAATTTAAAATGGGCTCCTTGACCATTGTTAGAAGCCCAGTTCCTGCCACCTGTTGGCAGCTCAGCCGCAGCTCAGCTTGGGCCGAGACTCAAACCGCTGTTACTGAGAGCTCACACTCTTGAGCAAGCTCTTAACCAACTGAGCCACTCAGCCGGCCTTGGTTTTTCTTCAAGTCTTTCTGTCCTTTGGAGGGAGCAAAGATAGCCAAGGCTAAAATGCCATACTCTCCCCAACTAGCTTCCCAGACTAGGTTAGAAGAAAAGGAAAGGCCCGCTTAATACACTTTCTGAATCCTCTTAGTAGAACAATGGCAGAGAGATATCACTGGGGAAAATACTTGTGGCATAAGAAAGCTAATGTTAAATTTATTGATGTTTGTGACACAACACATAATAATGTAATCCAGATATTTGGCTGTGCTTTAAGATATGGGCGCTATTTATCGAGTGTCCCGTGTGCAGAATATGCTCTAAAAGAGCAAGATACATTTCTTAGTTTTTTCTTCAGTGTCTAGCATGTGTCTGCAAAGTGGCATTAAACAAATATTAGCAAATGAATGAATGAATAAATGTTAGAAAGGATGTGAATTTAAAAAAAAAACTGTGTAGAACCCAAAGTGATCTTAGAGATTTGTGCATCTCCCTCCTTTACCAGCTCAGGAAATAGAGGTCATTAAAGGGTTTTATTATTCTTATCTATAAAAATCATCCCAAAGCCCACAGAAGTCAGCTGAACTAGAGAAGTATCCTTGCCAAGCCTCAAGAGGAAAGAGCTCTGGGAGCAAAGTGAGTCATAATCACCCCCTTCTAATTGTGGGAACCAAAGAGTGGCAGGTTGTAAAAGAAAATGCAGCATGTTCCCATAAACCCTGGGGAAAGTTCTGGAGACAGTGTGTAACAGGCTTAAGAGTGTTCTCCTCTTATCAGCCACGGTGCTATCCTTGGGGAGGTTACTGTCTAGTTAATAAAACAAAATATGTAGTCCTTGTAATGACTTTAAATCACTCCAAGGGCCACTTGCAATCAGGAACAAATTAATAGAATGTAAGTTATTAAGGGGGAGGCATCCAGGAATAAAGGAATGTTGTCCCACCCTTTGAAAGAGAGCCTGTCACTCCTGGACAGGGAGGACACCCTCTGACTGCCCATCTATTGAAGACTCACTTTGGTTTGTTTCCCCAGTAAGAGTGATGGGAGACAGAAAACCATCCCGCCTTGTGGGTACTGGCTTTTAAACTTAAAATGGGCTCCTTGACCAGCGTTAGAGGCCAAACCCATAGCCACATTTGTTTTTCTTCAAATATATCTGTCCTTTTGCGAGAGCAAAGATGGCCATGGCTAAAATGTTGTACTCTCCCCAACTAGCTTCCCAGACTAGGTTAGAAAATAAACGTAAAAGTCACACCAAAAAACATGAACTTTGACTTGAGTTCTTCTTGTCCAAGACCGTACCAGAAAGAACAATCAGGGTTCTAATAACAATCAGAGGTGTAGTTCCAAAGGATCGTTTCTCACTACATTTGTTTACACATAATAAAGGTTGTATGTAGACGTCAATAGAAGGTTGCCTTCTATTTGTCAAAAATAACGACACTCGTTAATGCACACTTCTTTGTGCTGGGCGCCTTGTTATACCCTTATGTGAGCAAGAAAGTCTTGGTTGCAAGAACTCACTGGAATTGCCTTCTAGAAGGGTGATCCATCATAGGGTGTGGGCTAGGGGGGCTCAGCAGAAGAAACATCCTGGGGTCCCCACTTCCCCCTGCCCATGGGATTAGGTTCTTAAAAGAGAAGTGCCACAGGCCTGGGATGCTATAATTATCTCAGCCATTTAAGGATTACGCTCCTGGGAGACTATAATTATCCAAATATTGTTGCATTCAGGGATATTTTACTTACAAGGGAGTGCCCTCATTTTTATAGGATCTTTCAAGGGGGCCCAAAGGGAGTGTCCTCTCTAATGTGGTTCCTAAAAGAAACTAGAAATAAACAAGTGCATCTGGCACAAGGGTGGGGCCCAGCTGAATCCAACCCACCCAAGACTTTCGACGTGGGCAGAGGAACCAGCTTCCTCTCGTTGCCTTAAAAAATAGTTATCAGCCACTCTAGGCCAAAACCTGAAGACTTTATTCTTTCTTAGTCCCACCCTTCTCCCCCTCCACGCCCACCCACAAATACCTCTTCAGTCTGAAGTTCATCTATTTTGAGACATTTTTAAAGAAATTTCTGAACATTTAAGATGCAACTTCTTCCTGAGGTTTGTGTATCATATCATTTATATCATAATATCCCTCCATCCTGAACGTTGAACATTTATTACTCCCTCAAAATCCAATGAAATGCTATTTGCTGTAGAAAATCGTATATCCTAAAATGGGGGATGGTGGAGGGTGGGGGGACATCACAGAAAAAGAACATGAAAGTCCAGTGTGGAAAAGAGATGCTTAATTCACTTCAGTGAACTTTCTTGATTAAAATAGCTACAATCCAGTTTTTACTATGTGGTAAGCATTATTCCAAGAATTCTATGTGTCTCATTAACCTGGACAGCATCCTTATGAGGTAAGTACTGTTACCACCCCTATTTACAGATAATGAAGCTAGGAAACAGAGAGGTTAGTTGACTTGCTCAGTATCACACAGCTGGTATGTGAGAGGAAGATTGACACCTGGCAATCTGACTCCAAACCCACTCTTAGCCATCAAGCCATGCCATTTCCTAACCTTAGGTGCCTGTCCCATGCCAGACATTGTAAGAAATGTGATGAGAGGTACAGAACAATGAGAAGACATGGTTTCTGCTTCCAGGGCCCTACGAGCTACAAGGAAAGCAATATGTAAAAATCACTACAGTACAAAACAAAATGTGGCAGATATGATAGAAGAAGTATACACAAACTGCTGTAGGAACTTAGAGGAAGATGAGATGAATTCTGGTGTAGTATTAGGAATGGCTTCACAGAGGGAGTGGCATTTGCCATGTTGATAGATACAGAGAAGGCATGGGGCAGGTGGCATTTTGTACGAGCATCATCAGATGCCCTGGGAAGTTCAGGATGAGCTAGGACATCCCATTCAGGAGAGACAGCTGTGAGAAATGAGGTTATAAAAACAAAGAGCTGAGTCTGGGGCAGGAAAGGATCGTCTGTGGCTGAGGGGAGGCAAGGATGAAGACAGCCATTGATTTTAGGGTTTTCCCAAGTTTTGATTCACTGTGATCTAGGAAGTCATATACTATCTGCTGACTCAGTCAAAGTGCTACATTTTTCTTATATATTCTGACCACTTTTCTCATATTATATCTGTTCGAGGTTTTATCCAATCCAGTTCAACAAACAGCTATTGAGTACCTCCTTTGGTTATTGAATACCAACTACCCTGATACTTAATGGTTTAAAACAACACTCATCTGCTTGCTCACAATTCTGCCATTTGGGAAGGTCTTAGTGGGGACAGCTCATCGCTGCTCCACATGGCATCAGCTGGGGCAGCTCAACTGGGGCTGGGAAGATCTACTGTCAAGATGGCCTCAGTCACATGGCTGGCCGGATGGTGCTGTCCATCATCTGGGAACTCAGCTGGGGCTTCATTTTTCTTCCAAATGGCCTCTCAGTGTGACTCAGTTGGGCTTCTTACTGCATAGTGACCTTGATGTCAGACTTCTTTCAAAAGGGCTGCCTTTCCCCCCAAAGAGTAAACCTGGATGCTGCAAGGCCTTCTTAAAAACTTGGTCTCGGAAGTTCCAGAACATCACATCTACCACAGTCTATTGGACAAAGCAGATGGAGGGCTAGCCCAGATTAGAGGAGAAAAGTGTACCCAAGGGCAACTACAAAAATGCAGTAATCTACCATTATACCTATTACTGGTCAGGTTCAAGACTAGAGATTAAAAGTGTTAAGATATGATCCTTGCCTCAAAAAACTAGTAACCCATATCACGGGGATTTTTGTTAGATTAAAAGGAAATAAAGAAACACAACCACTGAAAGTAATGCCTAGACTTTAATTGAATCCTAAGTTTTTAAAAATCCAGCTAAAAAGACATTTTAGGGGGAATTTAAATATAAACTCGGTATTAAGTGAAATCAGAAATTAACATTAATTTTTAGGTATAATGGCGGTATTGTGGTTATGTGGAAAATGTCCTTTGTAATGCCAGGGCCAATGCTGGGGCTCAGCTCCCGGCAGGTGAATGCAGGATTTGGTGAGGCTGAAAAGGAACAACAGTGGAGCCATGAATAGGGGGTTCATGTCACTATATTCTCTATGGCAGCTGGTCGAGACACAAGAAGCAAACATCTGCCAGTACCCCAACAAGGGGTCTTCCTGCACCACAGTCTTGCTTGCAGCCTGCGAGACACTGGAAGTAGGATCTGCAACACCCACACATAGCCGCAGATATATAATACAAAACAATGGCAAAACAAGTGGCTAATGGATAACTGGTCACAACTGATGGCCAATTAGTTACATGAGTGCTTGCATGTGTGGGTTATATTAACCAAGCCAGCACCTTTCCAACTGAGGCCAAGAGCCTGGAAACTGCTCTCTGACCCTTTCCCAACATCCTTATTTTTGAAAGATGAAAAATGAAGTATTTTCAGGATGAGATATCATGATATCTACAACTTACTTACAAATGATTCTGGAAAAAACTTATCAATTGATGAATAAAGAAATATTGGCCAAATGTTAACAATTGTTGAGTCTAGGTGGTACTAATATGGTTGATCAATGTACTATTCTTTCAAGCTTTCTAAAATTTTTTGCAATAAAAAGTTGGGGATGTGAAACTAACACAATATTGAATGTCAACTATAATTTAAAAATAAATTAAAAAAAAAACAAATTAAGTTTTTTAAGTTGGAAATGAAAAGATAATAACCTAGGCCTGAACTTCTACATGGAAGAGGTTTCCCTAAGAGAAACCAACAAGAAATACATATAAAAAGAAATCATAATTAAATGTGTCAGCTCCCTCATTACATACCCTGACTTACTGTCTTCCTTCTTAAAACACTATTCAGAACCCTCAGGGTTAAAGTCTGAAAGAAGACCCTCCTGGAGAGGAGAGGATAGTTGCATCAAGCATTGCTACCACCCTGCTGACTACCCTGTGCTTTATTTTCTGACTCAAGAGAACAAAATGCTTTCTCTTCATTCCCTTCTGCAGCTGAAACTACAACTGCCAAGAGACTTCCCTTTATGACAAGAGAAAAACAGAACTCATAAGAGATATGCCATCAGAGAAACAACAAAGGACAGTGATCCTACCATAGTTTCCTACCAAGTCTGATGCCTTGTCCATATGAAAGCACCATCTCGATGCCAACCATGGTATCTTTCTTGGATGGCTGGAGTTCGGGAACATCAGGGGATCTTAACTGAATGTCCACTCCTACCAACCTAGGGTCTTGCTTCTGGGTTCTGGTTTTGGGCCTTTGGGCAAACGTTTTTCTCAGACAATGATGCACCAAAGGATCACACCTGTCCAGTGGAACTCCATGCCTGACATCGAAACTACAACTTAATATGATTCAAGAGCCATTGTGTTCCTATAAAAACAAAACACACATCCTTCTTTCCATGGAGTGTTCTCTGCCTTCTTCTCCCCCAATAGAAAGCACATCAATGCTGCTCCTCCTTCCCTCTACAACACCTCCCTCCTAAACATTAGTAATACGTTTACTGAACTCTATACACACACACACACACACACACACACACGCGCGCGCGCGCGCGCGCACACACACATACACACACACACACACACACACACACACACTGTATTATTAAAGTTCTCTCTTCCCCTGGCGTCTATGACACTGTCCTCTTTTGAACCGTCTTCTATGTTGCTGATCTCCTCCCGCTCTGTGTCTTTCTCTAGCTCTTCTTCCCTCTTAAATGAGCTGTTCACCAATGATACGTTTTTTCACTCCATTGATGGTTTTCAACTCTCACTGAATGTCAGCATTACTTGTGGAGCTTTAGAAAGAAATATGCTGTGCTCTTGGAGTTTCCGGTTAAGTATGTCTAGGTGGAGAGCAGCCATTTAATTTTTTAAAGCTCCCCAGGTGATTCTGATATACATCTAAGATGGAAACCACTGTTCTGCCCTTTTTGTTCATGAGAAATCTCATCAAGTAAATTAATGACTAAATCAGTGAATGAAGGAATGAGTGGCGTCAATTATTATGCCCATGTTGATGACACCCATGTCAAGCTACAAATTTTCCCTGGATATAAATTTAGCATGTTAAGAAGCCATTTATTAATTTTCTTATACCACAGAGCTGAAATTTAGTTCCAGCTTTAAGCATATTATTGGTTTCCAATAAATAATGATTGAATGACTAGTGGAGTCAAGTTATTCTAACCATAACATCTCTTATAAGCTCTAGCCCAACATGTCCAACTGTTTATATGCATCTCAAACTAAATTGGTCTAAAACTGAACTAATCATCTTTCATGCAAAAATTGAATTCCTAGCATCACCTTATCTCAGTCTCTTATAACTGAAACCTCAGCATCATCTTTGTCTCTATGTTTGTGCAAATAGTAGATCTGACCAGTTACCAAATCCTTTCAACTCTTTTCAATAGTGCCCTTTGCATCTTGGGAGCAGACTACCCAGGTGTGAAACATGCTACCTCCAGGTGCTAAATGCAGTAAATTTTTCTTTATTTTGAAAAGGATGTCATAGCATGTTCTAGACCACTAGACCTCTGAAGATTTCACCGATGGGGCAGGCCCTTAAATCTTTTAAGGTTTATCTTTACCCTCTGGGGCTCTTACCCCAGTAGCCAAGGAACCAACTATGAAGTTTATTCAGGTGTGTTCATGGTCCCAGTGGATCCACTGTAGCAGATCTGAGCTAGGACCCCACTTACTGCTGAGTCCTTGTGTGTCCTTACTCTAAGAGTAGGCTATTGTGACACTTAGAGTCTCCAGGTATAAAGTCCATCGGGCCTTGAAATATTTAGCTATTTCCCTTTTCTCAGTATAGAGTTATAGCATCCTTGATAAAAGGAGAGTTATTTATGGAAAATTTCTAGCTAATAAAGCAGAAAGAATAAAGCACCATTTGCAGCCCCCAATGAAACAATGAGTGCAGGCAACAATTATCAATATATAGTAAAACCATTCATTAAATGGATGAGGGTGAACCTAATAATGAGTGGATGAGGCTGACAGCACCCAAACAGCTCAGTCTTAGCACCACTAAAAGAGGAACAAGTATGCATTATGTGCCTCCTGACATAACAGAATAGGAAGTACACCACCTTTCAAATAGTCTCCCCTAAATAAAATGAACATGAATCTAATTAATCCTAGACCTAACTACCAGTTTATAGGAAAATAAAAGGAATAAAATAGTAAGTTAAAGGGCACCAAGAAGAAGCAATCAGCCAAATCTAGAATGTGAGACATTCTACACAACAAACTGTCCAATCCCTTCAACAAATAAACAGCATGGAGAGAAGGGAGGTGAGAGAAAGTGGGTGGACTGACATAGATGAAAGAAGACAAGAGATATAATTAAATGCAATGTATGGACCTTGTTTTGATCCTTATTTGAACAAACCAACTGTAAAATGTTATTTTGAGACAAATAAACAAAATCTAAAAGAAAATGTGTATCCATGATATTTAGGGAACATTGTTAACTATGGTAGGTGTGATGATGATATTGTGGTTAAGTTAAAAAAACAGCATTTTGGTCAAATGGTATGGAACTTGTTTTAAAATGTCCAAGTAAACCAATGCTAATGTATATTCTTTTTTACTCATCCTCTACATTGTCCTATATCCTGCTTCCTCCCTTTATGACATGGCAAAATAGAACAAGATGTGACAAAACATAACTAGAAAAATCCCTGTAGAATATAATAGGAAGCACCCATGAAGAAACACTTCAGAGGGAAGTACATTATTTTTGGATGAGATACTGGCAATTGGATTAAGCAACAGGTATCCAGGACAAATTTATGGTCCAGTTCAGCAAGCTGAGAGCCCTCAGAAAGCAGATCAGTTCCACAGCAGTATCAGTGAACCAGCCACGAACCCCAGCTTTCAATGATGCTCATGTGAGTAGATCTTCCTGCCTGTCATTTTGGATTTTTTTTTAAAAAATGAGTGGTTGTGAGCCAGTTTTGTGCAGCAGGGCAGGTCTCCTCTGAACTCTTTTCATGCACATATCTTGTAATCCACCACAGGATATAGAAACCAAAATTCCCAGAAACAGAGAATATATCTGGATATCACTCCATCTCAAAATACCTGAATTTCCTCCAAATGATAATAGGAAACTTTCATATGATATGATCTGTTAAAAACCAAGACCTCAAGCATCAAACCAATGTGCAAGTATTTCAAACAGCCACTAACAAAATGTCTCCCTACATACCTTATATAATTAATCTAAACTTTGTGACCCACAGAGTGTACACAGATTGGAGACCTTCCCAGGTGAAACCTCTATACAGAAAGGCCCTTTTAAAGATCTGAACAAATACAAACTAAATACAACTACAGGTCATCATCACCCATTTTATATAAATATTTTTCTGTTCACACACACCCATTTTATCCTAGTCATACTGTTATGATTTAAGTATTTGCCTCATCAAAAAGTACTTGTTGAATGAATGAATGAATGAATGAATGAATGAATATTTAGAGTGTTGTATTAGTCTAGACCTTCTCAGAAGTATCCAGTGATTTATAAATAAAAACTCAAACTATGAGTTTTAAAAAATGGAAAAGAAGATAGTGTGGGGGATTATTCTATTTTGTGACTAGAAAACTTCACGCTTTGTCTGCTTTTAGGCCCAGGCGAATCAGGTACCACCGTGTTATCAGGGTGTGATTTCTCTCCATCTCTCAGCATGGTTTTCCTCTGAATGTCTCTATTTACAGGCATGCTCTGCCCAGGGCTACCACTCCAGGATGACATGCTCCTCTCTGTAATCCCAGCAAAAGAAAGTATTACATGAAAGGGTTGGAGTTCACTCTGATGAAATAAACTTGCAACCTGTTCTCATCCCTTTACCAATCACAAAAACCAAGAGAATGTGGTGCACCAGTTCACTACCCTGAGCCAGTTATGGAGATTAAGGGCATTTGGGGGTCTAATTGGACAGCCTGCATCTCATGTCAATTACGGATCTGGAGAATGGACCCCTTCAGAATTGCATGATAGTGGAGAAGAGAGGTATCCCCAAAGCAAAAATGAATGTTGTCACCTACAACCCTGGGGGGAGTGGGAATAAATGCAAGGCAGCTCATTTACTTTTTGTTTCATACATAATCTCATAGCTTGCTATGAAAGAAAAAACTGCTTCTAATGTCAACTCACTTTGCTTCTCCATCATCTGAGATGATTCCATAGCACTGAAAAGTTTGATTTCAAGACAGTAACAACACATTTCAGAAAATTCTCCCCTGAAAGCACACTGGACATTAATATCACTGCCTGAATCACAGAAATATATTCTCTGGGACTCAGTAAGGTATAAATCCAGTCCCGCTGCCTCCTCCTACTTCTTGGGAGCACAAATCTAAAACAAACTAATACAGAGGAGAAATAAAAGACAGGCATAGTAGCTGTCTGACTAAAGAGCAACAAATTTTCAGGAACTCAAGCCTCTAAATGAGTGCTATCTTCAAAGCTGCACAGCAAGTGGCACCCTGACCCCAGCAGACCTGCCATCAGAAACCCCCTTTTGAAATGGCCTTCAGAGTCCATTTTCAAATGCTGCTGGAGGCCAGGAACGTTGTCCATCTTGTTGGTTATGGAAGCCTCAGATCTGGCACAATTCCTGGTACATATTAGGTACTCAATAAATGCTTTTGAGTGAATACGTAAGATACTTCAAATCTCCTTAGATTGACGTTTAATTTTGACACCACTCCTCTCCCCCTGCAAAAGGCCTAAGTTTTAGGTGGCTTTTGTCTATTTGCATCATAGTAAAGAGGAGTAAAGGTCTTGAATGTTAGTCAGTGTATCTCATACAGTAAATTGCACAGTGTTTCCAGCATGCTATCACATATATTCTTATCAAAATGATTCTCAGCTGGGGACAGGTCATTAATTTTGTGATGATGTGGAAACAACTGAGCTGTTAGATGCCAGCAGTTAGGTGTGAAGATCACATGGCTATTGTGTGGCTCAACCGAGATCAGTATCTCATTCCTGCTCTATCGCACACTCTCTAACCCTCACATTACTGTAATCTATCTGTGTGACCTGCAATAAATCTCTAAGCAGTGGATCCATCTCTAAAATAGTTGAACTAGATACAGTGATTTTTTAAATATTTTGTAGCAACAGAACCCATTTTCAAACAAAATATTAACCGTAACCCCAATTTTAAATAAATAAATAAGTAAATAGTAAGTAAGTAATGTGAGTCCCCTCTAGTTGAAGACAGAAGGGATGCATGGAGTCCTGAGGCACCTCTGCTTAACCCTAAAACTACTAAACAAAATTTAATTATCTCAGAGTCTTTTTTTAGCTCCAGCAGAAAAGAAGAAGGAAGAGAAATGTATTGAAATAAAAAAAATGTTAGTGATCATTAGTAGCCAGTACTCATGACCATCGCCACTGGGTTTTAGATAATGTCCCATGAATTCCCAAGGCTCTGAAAACCAATGCATTCATCAAACCTGCCTGCACAGCAGAATCACTGGGGAGAGTGAGGGGACTTTTAAAAATAGTGATGACTGGGTCCTACACTGAACCAATTAGATCAGAATCTCCAGGGGCAGAGCCAGGGTGTGTGTGTGTGTGTGTGTGTGTGTGTGTGTGTGTGTTTTATTTTTTTTAATATTTTTATTTCAATATAGCTAACATACAATATTATATTAGTTTCAGGCATACACCATAGTTATTCAACACTTATACACCTAAAGAGGTGATTACCAAAAGTCTAGCAACTATCTGACACTGTACCACGCTATCAAAATATAATTGACTATATTCCCTATGCTGTACATTACATCATCATGACTTACTTTTTTAAATTTTATTTTAGTTTCAGGTATACAGTGCAGTGGTTAGGCATTTATATAATCTATGAAGTGATACCCTACATAGTCTTTACAACATTATTGATTATATTCTCCATACTGTATTTCACATCCCTGTGACTATTTTGAGACTACAAATTTGTACTCCCTAATCCGTTCATCTTTCTCACCCAACCCCCACCCCTCTCCCATCCAGCAACCGTCAGTTTGTTCTCTGTATCTATGAGTCTGTTCTGTTTTGTTTGCTCATTTATTTTGTACTTTAAATTCCACATATAAGTGAGATCATATCGTATTTGTCTCTCAGTCTGGCTTATTTCACTTAGCATAATATCCTCTAGGTCCATCCATGTTGTTGCAAATGGTAAGATTTCATTCTTTTTTGTGGCAGAGTAATACTCCATTGTGTAAAAGTATCATAATTTATCCAATCATCTATTGATGGGCATCTTGGTTGTTTCCATATCTTGGCTATTGTGAATAGTGCTGCAGTAAACATAGGGGTGCATATTTTTTTTTTGAATTAGTGTTTCGGGTTTCTTTGGATAAATATTCAGGAGTGTATAAGGCAGTTCCATTTTCAATTTTTTGAGGAACCTCCATACTGTTTTCCATAGTGGCTGCACCAATCTACAACCCCACCAACAGTGCACAAGGGTTCCCTTTTCTCCACTTCCTCGCCAGCACTTCTTGTTTGTTGATTTATTGATGATAGCCATTCTGACAGGTGTGAGGTGACATCTCATTGTGGTTTTCATTTGCATTTCTCTGATGATTAGTGATGTTGAGCAACTTTTCCTGTCTATTGGCCATCTGCATGTCCTCTTTGGAGAAATGTCTTTTCAGGTCCTTTGCCCATTTTTTAATTGGATTGTTTTTCGTGTTTGTTTTTGTGGGGAGTTTTTGGTGCTGAGTTGTGTGAGTTTTTTATAAACTTTGGATATTGTGTGTGTGTGTGTGTGTGTGTGTGTGTGTGTGTGTGTGTTTTAAGTGCCCCCAACTGATTCTATTCTGCTCCGGGGAGTAAGAACCCTTACTTTAAACTTTTCAGCCTAACATTAGAATCCTTCCTACTGTCTCTTTCCTTTTTCTCAGCCTAATTTCTCACACTCTCCAGGCTGTCCAGCTAAGCCACCTGCTTGCTGACCTCTTTAAACATCTTGTATAATTACAGTGATGGGTGGCACTCTCCCCAAGTGTCTAAAAAATCTGATAATGCCTCTTGGAGCAGGAGAGACTTGAATTAAGTTTTAAAGAACAGAAGTGGACATAAAGGGACAGATTTTCCATACATGGAGCTCAGCTAGAGTGAAGGTTGAGAATGCCTTAACTAATGTGTAGGAGCAACAAATAACTGTGGGAAAGGAGAGAACCATTAAAGAGAGAAACAGTGGAGGCAGAATGTTCTCCAAAACACAGGAGAATGTGATACAACGAGCACTGAAAATCAATGAGGTTAAAAATAAGAAAAGAAAAGGCTACCATGGAAAATGAATGAGGTGAAAATAGACCAGCCTCTAAACTATTCCCTCCTGTATTTGCACCTGTTTCCAAAAGCTAGCATCTGTTTCATCCTTATAATTGCCTGCACTAAACCAAAAATTCAAACCTCCCCCCCCCAGTTCCTTGACCCTCAGCCAAACCCCATCATTTCTCACCAGCCCAAGCCCCCAAAATCCTTACACGTTTTAAATAGACCAAATTCATCTCATTATTTGTGATGTGAGTAAAGTCAATGTGTATATTCAACTTAAGTGTAGTCACCCAACAAATATATCCTGAGGGCCCATTCAGTGCTGGGCACAATGTTAGGCCTAATGATTCAGAGCTGAGGGGAATGTGGCATCTTCCTTAAGCCAGGGCCAGGTTAAATGAGAGACAGTGGCATACGACCAGTGACAGCTGCATCAGAAGAGCCATTATAGGGGGTTCCATGGGGTCTCAAAGGAAGAGCCCCTAAACCTGCCAAGAGAGACCCTTCAAAGAGGAAGATACTTCCAAAGGGAAGGTTGAGCAAGAATTTTCCAAGTGGGCAGAGATGAAGAATGTTCCAGGGTCAGGGAATCACATGGGCAAATGTATCAAGGCAGAACAAAGCAAAGCCTTTATGAGCAACTAGGAATAGCTGAGAGGCTGGGAGTCAGGGGGCAGATTCTGGAGGGTGTCTGGAGTTTTTAAAGTTGGGACTTTATCCTAAAGGTAATGGATGACTCAGAAAGTTGATGATGATGATGATGATGATGATGATGTGTGTGTGTGTGTGTGTGTGTGTGTGTGTGTGTGTTTTACTATGAAGGAAGACTAGTTTGAGTCAGGTTAGCCATGTAATAGACACTACTTGAGATCACCCCCACAAAATTTCCTGAGCCCATGTGACAGCAATACCTCTCAGCCATCTTGCAGTTGAAATGAGAAGTAATGTTGTGTGTCACTTCCAAGCTGAGACATTTAAGAACTGGCAGCCACTTCGGTGCTCTCTCTCTCTCTCTCTCCTCTCTCGCTGCAGTCTTGGAGGGACCCGGCTGAAAAGTTGCTGCCACAAGATGGAGGAAGCCTAAATCCTGAGGAAAGCAATCCAGCACTTCCCAACCTGCCCCTGCAAACAACATCAGCATTTGAATGAACAAGAAATAAACTTTTGTTGTGCTAACACGTGAAGTAAAATACTTCACTCCTACCACCAAAGGCCTTGCCTATTAGGAAGATGGGGGGAAATACCAATGAATACATCCAAGAACAATACACAGCTAAGAGTAAAATCAGATGGATAGGTTGTCATGTGAGGAGGAGTCTGGAAGGCTTCATGGAATAGGTAGCCTCTGTAAGAGCCTTGAAGAATGTCAAGTAGAACTTGAAGAGGTCACAGAGGTCACTGGGCAAGTGGTTGAACGGAACATCACAAATATGCCTGCTTTAATTGGGAAATGCTTGACTTTTCATGGGGCAGGAATCTATAAAAGGATGGTGATAGCTCAAGTTCCATCTGATTGTTTTTCCAAGTGAGGAAGATCGAGCCTGGTTTGTTTTTTTAACAAACCATATTTTTAGTGGAGTCCATTATGAATCTTACATTTTTCAAGCTGTCTCAAAGCTTATTTTATGTTGACATATTTCAAAGCTTGCAAAATTCTTGCTCAGGCTGAGATGGGGAGTTCAAAATGGAAGGAAAGTGCATAGACAAGAGCATTACTTCATAACCCATTTAAGAAGAGGGAACTCGAGAGAGAAATGCTCGTTTGTGGAATCCCTCACATTATTACCCTGCTATTTTTAAAACGTTCCTATTTAGAGTCAGCCCTGCTTGGTGAGAATTCATTGCAGACCAGGTGGCCACCTTCTGCTTGGTCCCCTCCTCAGAGTCTACTTCAAAACAAGGCACCCTCTCTGCTGCTAGGCAGGTCTGGAACCATGGTACACTGGGAGCCCTTACGATTTCTTTGTGTCAATGTCCTCTGGTCTCGCGTAGCACAGGGCAAAAATACAGACTCCTAAACTTAGCATGAGACTTCACTCATTTAATATATTTCAGCTTCTAATACCCAGTCCTGATTGATCTCTTTGATGATTCATT
>NW_017732246.1:195237-206811 GCF_001890085.2 Hipposideros armiger | reverse complement strand
AGCCAGAGTTATAGTGCTAGTGTAGGAGCTCCAACAGACCCAGAGATGCTCTATTGAGTCATCTCACTGGGCTGTGAAATCCATTTGGTCACCTCAGATTTTCACACAAAAGTAATTCAAGAGAGAAGCTCTTCTCCCCTTACTGGCCTCCTGGATGGAATTCACTCAACCATCAACCAGGTTAACAAAATTCACAACAAGATATGGCAGCCTGAATAGAACTTACCCAAAAGGAGCTCTATGGTATCCAGAGGGAAGAAAATCTTCCCCTTAAAATCTGATAAGTGAAGAAAAGATGAAATAGTGCCATTTGCAACAACATGGATACATTGAGATTACAATGCTAAGAGAAATAAGTCAGAAAAAGTCGAGAACCATATGATTTCACTAATATATGGGATATAAAACTGAAAGCAACAAAGGAACAAGACAAACAAATGAAGAACAAAAACTCATAGACACAGACAATACTTTAGTGGTTACCAGAGGATAAGGGGGAGGTGAGTGGTAGATGAGGGTAAAGGGATCAATATATGGTGATAGAAGGAGAACTGACTCTGGGTGGTAAACACACAATGTGATATATAGGTGATGTATTACAGAATTATACACCTGAAACCTATTTAACTTTACTAACACTTGTCACCCCAATAAAGTTTAATTTTTTTAAAAATCTGATAAGTGAGAGTCTTAATTTAATAGTCAGAAATAGCATGAGCAATAGCTCATTTCTATTCCCCTATTCAGCTTCCAAATACACCTGAATATGAAATGAACAGGAACAGAAGCTGAGGATGGACTCAACAGTAGAAGCATGCTACTTCTTAAAGGCATCATCTAAGCAAATCAAAATACTAACAATAATCTTATCAGATAGAAGAACACAGGCTTTCATTTTTAGATATTGTTTTCTTAAGTTCCATAAATCCATGCATAATTTTTAACATAACAGTAAAATACACTAATGTTACAGAAAACCTGAAGTAGGCAACTATGGTTAAGAGAATAATGTTGGTGATTTGTGATGCCTTCATGCAGAATCTTTTCTCTTGGTTTTCTTATACATTTTATTTTGTGGCTGGTTTGTCATATGTAGTATCTGATTTATTTGCACACACTATTTTCAAAAGTGGGAAACATTTATTTTGTTTTGTTTGTCAAAGAATTGCCTTGCAAAATACACTGTTGTTCTGAGACATTTAATTGAACTGGCATCATCCTGTGTTCAGACATCACAGTATTAAGTAAACTTGACCTGTGGCCAAAACACTGGTTCTCCAGCTGTGCCATGCCACCAAAATGCATTTGCACATATGTCATAATGTAACTTCTCCAGCTAAATAAGAGTAAACCTCCATCTAAGAAATAATGAGGACCTTCTCCTCACCTACCAAACTCTCAGAATCTTACCTCTTTTTTAAGGCAAAACCCTTGCACCAAAAGTAGATTATTCTTATTTCCTATTCCCTGAGCAAAGTATCTTAATTCCCTGGAATTAGCTAATTCAAACCTCCCCCCCCAGTTCCTTGACCCTCAGCCAAACCCCATCATTTCTCACCAGCCCAAGCCCCCAAAATCCTTACACGTTTTAAATAGNATTTTTAACATAACAGTAAAATACACTAATGTTACAGAAAACCTGAAGTAGGCAACTATGGTTAAGAGAATAATGTTGGTGATTTGTGATGCCTTCATGCAGAATCTTTTCTCTTGGTTTTCTTATACATTTTATTTTGTGGCTGGTTTGTCATATGTAGTATCTGATTTATTTGCACACACTATTTTCAAAAGTGGGAAACATTTATTTTGTTTTGTTTGTCAAAGAATTGCCTTGCAAAATACACTGTTGTTCTGAGACATTTAATTGAACTGGCATCATCCTGTGTTCAGACATCACAGTATTAAGTAAACTTGACCTGTGGCCAAAACACTGGTTCTCCAGCTGTGCCATGCCACCAAAATGCATTTGCACATATGTCATAATGTAACTTCTCCAGCTAAATAAGAGTAAACCTCCATCTAAGAAATAATGAGGACCTTCTCCTCACCTACCAAACTCTCAGAATCTTACCTCTTTTTTAAGGCAAAACCCTTGCACCAAAAGTAGATTATTCTTATTTCCTATTCCCTGAGCAAAGTATCCTAATTCCCTGGAATTAGCTGCCAGAAGTGAGTGTCCACCCATAGAACTGATTGCCCCTAATGTGCTATGGGGTTGGGTTAAAAATGGGGTAAAGTCTTCAAGAATCCTGAGAATTAGGCAAGAATATATGCACAAACACATTCACCACAAAATCCTTCATAATTGCAAAGGAAAAGAAAACAAAATCCTCAATATTAGGAGACGAGTAAACTGAGTCTAATTCTTATGATAGACTATTATACATCCTCTAGAATTATATTAATAGATAGGTTAAATGGCATGTTGAAATGAGTATTATATAGCAAGTAAAAAAAAACAGAATGCAAAGTAAAGAGTGGTCTCTGCTATGTATAAAAGTAGAGGGGAAAACTACTGAAAGTGATAGCCTAAAATGTGTCATCTATCCTTGTGATGAGATGGGAGTGGAGATGGAGACTAGGAGTTGAGAGTGATTATCTTGGTCTGCATTCTTTATATTTTCCAAAATTTCCACAATTGCATACATTAGCTCCATGTTTGGTTGTTGCTGTTTAATAGATGCTGAGACAAAGGAAGAAACAGAATCTGCTGTTGCTGGAACACAGCCTAGTTATCATCATGACCAATGTCTAACTTCTTTTAAGATGGTTTTGTGATCCTTGAATTGCATAGTAACGTATGCATTTGGGAGAAGATTGAGTTTGGGGAGAATTCAGAGACACAAAATACTTTAGTTTATATTTAAAAATACATGGGGGAGGGGTATAAAAAGGAAACATCACCTCGAGAAAATGGCATCCAAGTTATGAGGACACCACGGCATAGCCTTGTGTGAGGTCAGGACCAAAATGTCAGGTTTTGAATTCACAGCTAACACCTATGTGTCTAAGGAGAAAAAAACACATGAAATGCATAGGCTTCACTCACACTCATCCAATTGTAACAACCTTTTTTTCCTTTTGGGGGGTACCTAATTCCAAGATTTCCAAATGTTGGTCCCCCTTACTCAAATGCTTAAAGTAATCAAATAAAGCTTGACAACTCCAGTACTATAAATAAGACCTCCTGCCTCTCCCTATTTAGATAGGAAAATAGACACCACCTAGCAGAGAAAAGAGCTTTGCAAGGCTTCTTTAGGGCATGAGAAAGCTGGGAATAGAACTAAGCAATTGAGTCCCAACCCTTTTTCAAAACACACCAATATATGTGAGAATTTCCTAAGAGCAAAAATGATGAATGAAGAGGAGTAGATAATGATTTAAAGAGAAATGCTCTGTTCTTAAATTTGGTGCACCTCTGGGTTGTTGGGTTATTTTTTTTTAAGGGGGAAAAAAAAAAGAAAGAAAAATACAGAAAAGAGCCCCTTGTGGTTACAAAAATCACATAGCTATGTTATGAGGACCAATAAAACTATTAGCTATTGGCCCAAAGCCAAGAATCCATTAATGACAGACTGGTATCTATCCAGGAATGTAAAATGTTTTACTAAATAAACACTAGAGCAGGAAACATTCAACTTCTGTCATTATGTAAAATTTAAGTGTGATTCTATCCTGAAGTGGGGCAACCAACAGGCCAGTTCAAAAAGAAGATAAAAAAGAAGAAGCTCTCTGGTACCAGGAGGAACCAACAAAACTTAAAATATTCTACGGTGTTATTTACAAAGCCTGCTATATAAAGTGTAGTACTATTGTTAAAGAATGCCAATGGTCACATTTAAAAAAACGAAATGAAAGAAGGAAGTTGTTTAGAAGGAAGTAGAGTTAGCCACCCGGGATAATGGTTAGTAATTAAACTATAATGACTGATTTTTACAGCTTTTCAAGGCTATACAAACAAAAGATTAAGGCTAATTGAAATATGAGATTAAAATAACAATTACTATTTGTTACCTGAGGCTAACTACAGCTTTCTCACACATATTTACATATTTCTTCAGTGTAATGCAATCTTGTAAAAAATTACCAATAAATACATAACAAATTCCCTGAAAGTATAGACTACCAGACAATCAATTACAGCAGAATAATGCTTCACCACTCCTAAGACACTTAGAACTTTGTATGTATCTCGTAACAGTTAGGATTTTTCATGTGAACTTGATCTGCGTTCTTGTAGACTGCAGGGAATAGCTTCCAATCTGATTATGCTTGAATCAGCATTAGATTTCATCAAGATTTAAAACTTTATCTAACTGAAGAATCAGTTAGGAGATCTATGGGGGTTATATAAAATTAAATGTCATACAAATAGTTTAAGACACACAAGGGTAGCACCAAACAAGTCATTTTGACTAAAACAATCACATTTAGCTAAAGAATACCCAGTTTGCTATTTCCTCCTAACACAGCCTTCCTGCCTTCTGACATGAAACTGTTGTGTAACTAACTGCTAAACCCTCTGGATGTCTTTCATCCCTTGGGAAGCCAAAATAAATGTTTAAAAAAAAAATGACAAGACCTGAATTATATTCTTGAAAGCATCTCAGACTTTCTCAATGATGAACCAGTTCAGACTTTTCTATGCATAAGACAAGATCATTTTCAGGATATTGTTTTTCATTCTCAGCTGTCAGATGAAAGCTCGGTCATATATTGCATGGCTCAGGAAAGAGAAAATGTGAATTGTACCGTCTTCAAACATGAAGATATGAGATAGAAACACAGCCAGGGCACTAGCTACTGCTATAAACTGACAGCCAAGGTTGAGCTTCATTAAAGAGCTAGGAATTTCAGGGGTAGCTCTACAGAATGCCAAGGTCAAGTTAGTAAAGTTAGGCCCTTGATCTTTCAAATATTGTTACCACCTGTCGATAACCCAGAGGTAGGATCATCTCCACATGACACAACAGAAGCCGCTAAGGCGACAGCACTCACCCAAGCCCTTCTCCAATGCTATCTGTATTTCTATTATAAATTCCAGTTTTACTATATTTTAAAAAGAAAGAAAGAAAATGAAAGAAATATTGCAGAAAAGCTCACTTTTGAAATCCACTTAATAAACATGCTTTTGTAGTACAGTAATAATTAAGGAACCACTTTAATTAACAGGGAGAATAAAATCTGAATTAGTGAAAAGTCAAAATGATAGAATTTAAAAATAAATTCTGTTTATTTCAAATACATAAACTGCTTGCTATAATAAATAACCTGTTTGAAATTAGAGAATCTCTGTAAAAGAGATTTAAAAACCATAATCAAAACTTACATTTCTCTTCAATCCCATTGATTTTTTGCTTCAATCCACCTTTAGAAGAATGTATCAACTCACAAAACCATAAGTCTGCATCAGAAAATATCTTTTACAACTTCCATAAACTCAATATTTTAATTATTGACATCTACTGGTATAGGCAGATTTATGACTACTGTCCAGAATAATATCCCTGAGGATACATAATATTCATAATTGAATTCAATTAACATGTAAGCTGACACAGAAAAAGGGAAAATATTTTTACAAGTTTCACAACAAAAAGAAAATTTTATGATGAAAAAAATTAAATGACCCTATGAAGATTTTACCATACTATGCTAATGTTCTCAAAAGCAGTTTGTTCTCTGCAATCTGATTTACACCATTATTTGCTTAGCAAACCTCTCATTCCACAGCAAGGGCATATTTAAACACAGTTCAGGATGAATTATCACAATGTCTCAATTAGGGAACTCTTAATGGGTTTTTACCATTTTAGGAAATCTCTGCCCACAACCTGTTTTATAAAAAAACTCTGCTACCTATTGCTGATAATCATACCCGATTAGACTCCAAAGTTGAGAAAAACATTTTACCAAGTCTGGTAACATCAGTGTGTTAATTAAAGAAAAGGTATATCCATACCTTTTATTGGTAAGAATAATTAAAAAAAAATAAACTCAGGTGTAGAAGAAATTTTTTTGACAAACTACAACAGTACAAAATTGATAATAATTAGTAAAAAAGTAAAGACTAGACTAAATCTGGAAAGCCTCAGAACAAAAGTGTCCAAGATTAGGAACGGAAGCAACTTTGCTCTTTGAAACAACAACAAAAAAATAAAATAATGGGATGCATGCTATAGATAAAGTTTGGTAACCTAAATGCATAGAATTTTTTACATTCTCTAATATCTGGCAATCTAATTATTGGATAAAACAAAACGTGAACCAATTAAGCAATTATTTGTAAATGATACCAAGAAGCTACAAAAATAACATTATTTGAATGGATTGTACTATATAGGTTTGGTGTTTTTTTTCCATTATACAAACTAAAATATATATGGAAGCTTTATACTTCCATATATAAACAAACAAAAGCCAAGTCCTTCTTGTGTCTTAATATGGCTATGAGGTGTGTGTGTGTGTGTGTGTGTGTGTGTGTGTGTGTGTGTGTGTATGCATGCGTGCACACCAACAACTGGCAACAGTATTCCACAAACAGATAAAAGCTAAGGGTAGGAAATGTGAAGGTGGAAAAGTGATAAAGTCCTTATGACTCTCTTAAATGGAGTTAAGACCTATTAGGTCAAACCCTGCTGGGTAAATAAACTGCTCCCCGGTGTAAATTAGGATCTTTTGGAGGTGCATTAACTTTTTCAGGCCCCTAAGGTACTGTTTAGTAAATTACTGTTCCAGTGAACTAAATGATACCCTAGGGGCCTGAAAGAGTTAATGCACCTTCAAAAATGAGCAATTTACTCTCTTCTCACCAGTAGGATATCACACACCTGCACACCCTTGCCTTACCAGCTGAGCACTTCAAATAAGATGTATTTGTTCATTCATTTATTCATTGAACGACTGTTCATTGAGCTCCAGCTCTGAGCTAGCCACTGTTATAGACACTAGAAGAAATTCAGCCGTGAAAGGACAGACAGACTTTCACTGTTGACATTCTGGTGGGGAAAGACAAACACTAAACAGGTAAAGAAAGAAGACAGGCCAGAATTGATACCTGCAAGGAAGATGGTAAAACAAGGTGATGTGCTAGAGACTGGAGAACTACTCTGCCTTTTGTGTCAGCTCCCAGAGCTGTCATGAAAGCCAGAGCCTGAATGTGGAGAATGAAACAGAAGGGACCATCTTGAGGGATGTGGTAATAAGCAACACAAGCCGCAAATGCAAAACCCAGAAGGAGCCTTGTCAAGGAACAAGGTTAGTGCCCTTTGCAGGAAAGGGGACAGTAAGAGGAGGGTGCCTGCTGTGGACCAGAAATTCCCAGCCCTGTAAGTTCACTCTCAGAAAGCAAGCTGATGAAGAAAGGGGAAGTGGGGAGACAATGATAATTTTTTAAAAATTAGACTAGAAAAATGTCTTTAGGATGTTCAGTAGCACTTGGATGGAGCTTTCCAGGAGGAAGGAAATAACAAGCTACAAGGGATCCTAGAGGGAAAGTTAGATGATCAGTAATGGTTTTTGAAGCTATCCTGTCCTAAATTGGACAGGTTCCATATTGGTTAGGGTTTTCCTGAGAAACAGAAGCAAGAGGGTGTGTGTGTGTGTGTGTGTGTGTGTGTGTGTGTGTGTGTGTGTGTGCGCGCGCGCGCACGCACACACATACACACATATAAGCAGAGGTGCCAAAAAAATGTATACACATTTTAAGAAAGGAAAAACTATTAAAATTGTAATATTCAATGTATATCGATAACAAAAGATGAATACAAGTCACGTTTGACTTTGCAATTATAAGAGGTGCTCAAAGTAGTTGCCATCAGCATTCAGAGACTTTTGATTAGGGTGAACTACTGCTTGAGCAAAGTTGACCAGAGTATCCACTTGTATACATTTTTTTTGGCATCCCCAGTATATACAGAAAGAGGTTATTTTAAGGAATTGGCTCATGCGACTATGGATGCTTGGTGAATCCCAAATCTTCAGGGTAGGCTGACAAGCTGGAGGCCCAGGGAAGAGTTGCTGTGCGATTCTAGCAGTCAGCAGGAGGAATTCCTTCTTGCTGGAGGAGGAGGAGGTGTCAGTTTTTCTTCTTTGAAGGCCTTTGACTGATTGGATAAGGCTCACCTATATTATGGCAGAAAATCTGCTTAACTTGAAGTCTACTGATTGAAATGTTATTGAAGCTCATCCAGAAAACACCCTCACAGAAGCATCCAGAATAATGTTTGAGCAAATGTCTGGGCACTGTAGCCCAGCCAGGTTGACACATAAAATGAACCATAACAAGTTCTTAAGAGGAAATGCGAGCAGATGATCTGCGTCAGGAGTATGAGCCCAACTCAGCACTTCCCGGACCTTAAGTACCCACTTATTCTCCTCACAGAGCCCACACCAGCTGAGAAACTGAGGGTCCTGAGACAATTCTGCAATGCTTCAAGGTCAGATCTCTAAAAAGTGTAGAGCCCATAGCTTCTGCCATTCTGATGTGAATCTGACTTTGGAATCCATCAGACCTGGGCTTGTACTCTGACTCTCACAGAATAGCTGCATGAGTGCGAGCTAAAGTAATGTAATCTCTTTGAGCCCTAGTTTTCTCATCTGTAAAAGGGGGCAATAATAGCAACCACCTCAGGCAAGAGTTTTCCGTTATTATAAAATGAGATATAAAATGAGATAATGCAAACTGTGCCAAGTTCATCCAATAAATGCTAGTTCTGTTAGCTGAAGAGTCTTTCCAACTGTGTTCTCTAAAATCCTTGAGTCCTTGTGCACGTGTGCATGCATATGTGCATTTGTGTGTGTGCACAAATGTGAGTATATGCATGTCTATGTACACATAGATGGCAAAAGCAGGGATATGCCCACAGTAAAGTTCTGCAGGTCACGTAAGGAAACCCCAGTTCCTCCAGTGACTCAACCTATTTCAACAACCGAGGAGAAAAGAAGTTTCTTCAGAGGACACAGCTCATGCCTCAGAGAGCACAGTAACTCTTATCACTTTCTCCTCCTCTCTCCTCCCCCCTCCTCCTCTAAATGTTTGTGAAGGCCCCTTTTCTCTAAAGATTTCAGGAAAGTGTACAGGCCTAACCATTGATTTCTGCATTCAAAAAGCAGGCAAACTTGATTTTCTTAAGAGTGCTAAGAGAATTGGCTTCAGAGAGTCTTTCTGACACATCTGTAGAGAAATTGGGAAGTAAAATAATAACATTTCCCAAATAATTTCAAAAAAGTATTTGCTAAACAATAATTCAATCTTGCTGTGAAACAGCCACATGAAGCACGTATTTTATGGGTAGCATAATAATAAATCCTACTAATAACATGCCTGTAAAATCAACATCTTGCTGCTAAAACACTGCCAATAAACATGATGGTTTAAACCTGAGATATGTCTGAAAAAGGATGGAGCCCTTGGTCTCTCCCCACAGGTCTCTCATGTATTTTTCAGTAGCCAGTGCTGCAAAAGAGAATCTCTTTGAATGAGGAGAGTTAAGTGCAGCATGCAAGTTGTATCAAGTCGGGTTAGACAGTTCCCATTATAAGGTACAAGCCTCACAGCTAAAAGCACCCACACATGGCAAGGCAAATCCTGGCCGGGTTTGGTCATAATTGCTTTGCTGAATGTAAGGCAGCCTATTTAGAAACTGCTCCACTTAATGGGACAGCTTTTTAAACAGGCCACCCCATATAAAAGTAAGAGGAAGAAACAATTACTTCTAAGAGCTGAGTATATAGCAATCACCTGTGGGTAGAGCCAATTGAAGAAAGCCATGGTACAGCCAGCTTGTCACTAAGCAGAAGAGAACCAGTTCTAAAAAAGAAAAAGTAAAAAAAAAGCAACAACAAAAAATGTCACAAAGATTGGTATCTAGGATTTAAGGGTCATCCTATCCTAATTAGTAGTCCTACATCTCACGAGCACTTTGTTATAATTGCTAGATAGGGAGAAAGCACTGAGAAGCCAAACCAGAAACGATGTCTTTGGGTTTCAGGTCTCAGCTAATTTATTGAGTTTTTGTGACTTTAGATATAAAATTTAGTAGATAATATATGATATGAGTGAAAGATGTCAAACATGACATTTTCCTATTCATTTCCTGTTCACACTCCCAATGAACTCCTAAAATAAAGGTAAGCTGTGGGTGGTGACACTCATTTATTTAGTCTGCCCACTATCTCATGACTGCTAAACAATGGAATCAAACTCAAAACTCTTATTTCCAGATTCAATGTCAGTGCTCATCCTGCTAAACAACAATGTGAATAATCATACATCTTGAGGCCAGAATCATATCCCAGAAGCTATGTGAAATAGGTGTGTGTGCTCATGTGTGTATGTAGATCCCCATTGCATCATGTCAAGAGCAAGCTATTATTGAATGAGTATTTTGTTGGTTTAGGACAATAATCATGTAAATGGCTATTTTAGAAGAAAATTTTTATGGTACTGGAAAATGCTTGTAGCACTGTTAAATCAGAAATTTGCAAATTGATATATACAATGATTCCAATTTTGTCAGAAGCAAAATATAGCTACATGTGACTGTGTGTGAGTAGACATGCATAATCACAGAAAGAAAAAGAGAGCTTACATCAGCATGCAAACAGTGGCTCTCTTCAAGTATGGGATTATAGATGTACTTTTCTAATTTTTCAAATTTTCTAACATGAACGTATTTTGCTTTTTAATCAGAGAAAAAACTATATATTATTTATAATCCAGTGAAATCTCTTCTTCGACTATAAAAGAATAGCCATTTGATGCTAATCTTATGTTTAATTCAAACAATGAACTCTTATAGAGGACTCAGGAAAGTATAGATCTCTACGAAACTTTTGTGAAGCAATTTGGCAATATGTATTATGGGAATTAAAATTTTTCATACCTTTTGATCAATAACTACATTTCTGGGATTTACTTTAAACTACTCATTCTAGATTCTTGTGCCTAATGACATACACCACACTAATTATAATAGCAAAAAAATGGAAATAACCAAAATGTTTAACAATAAGGGATTGGATTTAAAAAGTAAATTAAAAAGAGAAAAAAAATATTTAAAAGATAAAATTATGACATCCACTCAATGAAATATTAAGCCAGTATTAAAAATAACGTTTAGACAGACATCTTGAAGATAATAGGAAAAACCAGTATATAAAATAAATCTATAGAATGACCAACAGGTACAGATTTTAGTCCACAAACCCAAGGGTGAAAAAATATTTTTCTGTAACAATTCAATTTCCTTTTTGGGATGTGCTAGGAACTCAACCTTAAAATCCAAGGTTTCTTTCTTTCTCCTAGCTGCTCCCCAGTATCAACATGGTGCTTGAGCATCTATGGAAAAGTTGATCCTCCAATCTGGCCATGGTTCTCATTTCCAGCCAAAGTCAACTTCCAGTCTCGGGTCATCCAAACCATGGCGAGGTATAAGATCTTCTGTGAGACTGATTTCCGCTTTGTTGCCTGGACACACAGCCATTTCTTCTCTATAATTTTACCACTTCCCAGGTCCCACCTGGAAAATGGAAACAAGCTCTGCTCTCAGATCCAACAATCTGTCTTGATTT
>NW_017732246.1:192918-194787 GCF_001890085.2 Hipposideros armiger | reverse complement strand
AATAAGTAAAAAGTAACTAAACATAGGGAAAAAATCCACTAGAAGTAAACATGCTAAAATGTTAGTAGCGGCTATTGATTCTGGAGCATGGTCTTATGAGAGATTTGACTTTTTAGTATCTTCCATCTTCCAAGTTTTTCTGAAAGTCTAAGACTATGAGGGGTGAGATATGGAACAGCTATTAAGGAAAAAGGACACAAAAGGATACATACACTATGGGGGGAAATGTAATTGAGATGTTATTGAAAATATTCACATCAATTTAAAATCTTTTTGGAGATAGATTAGGCCAAGTTAAAACATGCGGTACATGAAGAATGCCATTGAAATAATAATGTAGGGGAAAGTTTATAAGCACCACTAGATTATATATTGCACTGACTGTCTTAAAATATACAATTCACATCTCTTAAGGCTTCACCTTACAGATAACATCAGTTGCAAAAAAAGCTGTTTGTTCTACCTGGTAGACTTAAAGAATTTCTACAACACGTGTGTCCAAAACACTTCCAAGTATTCAATAGGTCTGCTATTTAAGAGTTTGAAAAAATCAGAAGCTTTCAATAGGGTTGAGTAAACAATGTCTCTGAAGAAGCAAATTTCAAAGTTAAATTTATAACTGTACAAGTATTGCTGGCTTATTAATTGCTAAATGCCATAAAGTCACTAGGATCCACAGGTTAACTTTTCTTTCTTTTGTCTTTGCTTATTGTATTGTCAGTTTTATAACATTTGTAATACACTGTCTAATAGCATGCTGATCTAGATGAGCTTCAAAGAAAAAAGTTTTCTGCTTTACTGAAAGTTTGGTCCCTACCCCCATTAAAATTAAGTGTTCTGTTTCTGAGTCCTGAATAAGCAAGTTCCTATGAGGAGTACTTACTGTCAGTTTGTCATTGACTAGCTATGTGATGAATATATCACTTCTCTCTTCTGGGACTCCATTTTTCCTAATCTCAAACTGCAGATTCCTGTGCTCCATTTTGGAGATTCTCTGTGGGATCTGAACAGTGACTGCTTCTCAGTCTCCTGCTCTGGTCTCTCTTTTCCTTTGGACCTATATTAACATTAGTTCATCCTAGGTGCATTTTAGGGCTTTCTCCCTTCTCTATCTACACTCACTCAAAAGATGACCTCCTCTAGGCCCATGGCTTTCAATCTACACTATTTATATATTGATGACTCCCCAATTGGCTTCTCCAGCTGGGACCTTCCCCTGAGCTCCAGACCCCTATATCCGCTGATGTCCTTTGAACATGTGATCATCATCTCTGACTGACAACACGCCTAAATGAAACATCTGCTCTTATCCCCCAAACCTGCTCCAGCTACCACTCTCTCCATCACAATTAACAGTAACTCCATTCTTCCAGTTGCTGAGGACAAAAGTCTTGGGGTCACCCTTGATTCATTTTTTCTTTCACACACCATTTTCAATCCATTAGGAAATTCAATTGACTTTACTTTCAAATCTTATCTAGAACCTAGCCACTTCTCAACACTTCTACTATTCCCACCTGGGTCCGAGTAAAGGGAATTATTTTATTTCCGTCAATGCAGTAGCCTCCAACTGGTCTCCTGACTTCCTTTTGTGCCTCCTACAGTCCTTTCTCGGCACAGCAGATGCAGTGACCCCATTAACAGCCAGTTTGTTGCTTTTCTCTATTAGTATTGCCACAGGGATATGAAAGAAAGTTCGGGGAATATAATTAATAACGTAAATATTTTGTAGGGTGTCAGATAGTCACATGTCTTGTTAGGGTGACCACTTCATGGATGGTGTAGACGCTTGACCACTGCACTGTACACCTGAAGCTGATGTTGAATAATATTGTATGTCAACTATAATTTTATATATATATATATATA
>NW_017732246.1:169101-192912 GCF_001890085.2 Hipposideros armiger | reverse complement strand
TATAGTCATGGGATGTGGAATATAGTAGGGGGAGTGGAGTGAATGGAATTGCAATAGATATGTATGATATGGGGTGGGGGAAGAGTGGGGCAGTGGATTGGGGGAAGGGGATTGTCACTTTGTGAGGGGTAAAAAGTATAGCTAGTGCACTGTGTTGTACACCTGAAACTAATAAAACAAAATAGGGGGGGAAAAAAAGAGTCCTACAGTGGCCTCTGCTTTACTCAGGAGAAAAGCCAGATTCTTACAATGGTTTCCAAGGCCCAGCATAATCTGCTACTTCTCTGCCCCTTGCTCACTTGGCTCAGTTGTCCCTGGGCTCCTGTCCCTCAGACGTGCCAAGCCCCCGAAGGCCTTTGCTCTAGCTATACCCTCTGCCTAGCATGCTCTTCCCCCATAGCCATATGGCTCACTCCCCCACCCTTTACAAGTCTTCCCTCAAATGTCACTCTCTCAATGAGGCTTACTGCAAAGACCTCATTTTTTAAGTTGCAATACCAAATCCATCCTGCACACCCACTCCCTGCCACATTGCTTTATTTTGTCTCTATAACATCATTGCTTTCTAGCAAAACTGCTATCATTTACTTACTTTTTTTATTTTTAATTGTAGTAAAATAACCATAACATAAAGTTTACCATCTTAACCATTTGTAAATGCACAGTTCAGTAGTGACAGGTACATTCACATTACTGTGCAGTCATTCTCCAGAATTCTTTTCATCTTGCAAAACCTCGAACTCCATATCTATCAGACAACAATTCTCCATTCCCCTCTCCCCTCAGCCCCTGGAAACTACAATGTTATTTTCTGTTTCTATGAATTTGACTACTCTAGGTATCTCATATAAGCAGAATTATACAATATTTGTGTTTCTGTGACTGCCTGATGGCCTCAAGCTTCCTCCATGTTGTAGCATGTGTGAGAATTCTCATTCTTTTTAAGGCTAATATTTCCTTGTATGTATAGACCATATTTTGTTTATCCGTTAGTCCATTGGTGAACACTTGGGTTGCTCCCACCTTTTCGCTATTGTGAATAACATTACTATGAACATGAGTATATAAATACTTCTTTGAGACTCTGCTGTCAATTCTTTGGGCTATATGATATAATCAGAAGTGAAATTGTTGAATCACATGGTAATTGTATTTTTAATCTTTTGAAAAACTGCCATACTGTTTTCCATAGCAGCTAGGCCATTTTATATTTCCACTAACAGTGTACAATGTTTCAATTTCTCACCAACACGTTATTTTTCTGTGGTTTTTTTTTTTATAGTAACCATCTTAATGGGTGTGAGGTGGTATCTCATTCTGGTTCTGATTTTCGTTTCTCTAATAATTAGTGATGTTGAGCATCTTTTCATGTTTGTTGGCCATTTGTACATCTTCTTTGGAGAAATGTCTATTCAAGTACTTTGCACATTTTTTTTAATCTGGTTATTTGTTTTGTTGTTGTTATTGTTGAGTTATAGGAGTTCTTTCCATACTCTAGATATTAACCCTTTATCAGATATATGGTTTGTAAAAATTTGCTCTCATTCTATAGGTTGCGCTTTTCATTCTGTTGATTGTGTCCTTTGATGCACAGAAGTCATTTACTTACTGTGCTTACTGTTTTATTGTCTGTCTCCCTCTCTAGTTCCACAAGGGCACAGCCATGTCTATTTTATCCATGGCTGTATCCCCAATGTTCAGAACAGTACTTGGCACTTAGTAGGATCTCAACAAATATTTGTCAAATAAATGAATGAGTGAATGAGTGTGTCAGAGATGTGGCCCCAGATTTTTACAATTCCTAAGACTCCCATGCGTTGCAAAAGGGGATGAAATCCAAAGCATAAGTAAGAGTTATTTAAAAAATAATAATGCTCTAAAACAATAACTTACAAATATATTTCCTGAATTAAGAGCTTTTTAAAAATCTTCTCTGTATGCAGCTGGTTTCCCAGGCTACCTGGAGAGCATGTCTGCCTTCTTTGGAATCCATTAAAGTGACAACTCCAGATACGTATGAACACAAACTGTGCTCTCCCTGCTCCATTTCCTTCACCAGGGATTATTGGCCCCCTCTCCTCACTCCACCGCTTAATGCCTGGCCTTTCTCCCAGTCTTCTTCCCTTTCTGGGCTACTCCTTATGGCTCTCTCTCAGATTGCAGGGTCTGGGCTGTGCCCCCATATCTGCTTTATGTCGAGGGTCCCAGCCTGCTCTGTCAGGGATTACTTTGCCTCCATTGTTCCGCTAAGGACCACACACTGGAGCAGGGTTCAGGTACCCTTCACTCTAAGGAGGCCTGTGGGAATCTGGGAGAAAGGAATGAAAAGGAACAATGATTGAACAGTACTTGGTGGGGGGAGAGGAGGTTGTTAAATGTCAACTCCAATTAATGATAATGGTAATTTAGAATCTGTTTTTGGTTTCCATTGTCAGACTTTGCCAAGTTTCCAACATGGTATTTCAAAGGGTCCTGGGTCTTGGCTGATGCTGCGGACCCACTTTCCACTGCATGGGGTGTCAGGGGAGCAGGGTGTATGTGGTTTAAGAGGAGTAGCACGTCCTTTCAGTAACTTGGGTCCTGTCTGGTCAGGTGAACCCCCTCATTCATGTTCACCAGTACCCACCCACCCCAGTGCAGCCCAGCCATTTAGAGACAAGAAACTTGATTATTTTCACTACAAAGACATGTTGTTGGGTTGCTGTTCTCCTTTACTCCCTCTTCTAGGTTTCTAGGTTTACCCAAGGGGAAATAAATAGCAACTACACTTCTCAACTGAGAACAATGGAATTTAGCAAGCTTTATTGCAGAGGAGGATTATAACAAGTGGTTAATTATAAATTCATTCCTTTAAGTTGTTGAGGTTCAGATCCTGACCCTTTTCTTTCTAGCCTTGGAACTTTCAGCAAACCACTTAATATCTCCAGATTCATTCTCCTCATCTGAAAAACATGATGATTATAGGACGTCCCTTGTTATCTGTTATGAGAAATAAGTGAGATATCGTGTGTAAAACCCTGAGAACAGTGTCTGACACATAGCAAGTACCAAAATGTTAGCTATTACTATCATTGCACAATTAGTGAAGGGTCAGGGGTCTCCTTCTTTAGAACAGGGCTTCTCAGCCTCAGCACTATTGACATTTTCAGCCCGATCATTCTTGGTTGCAGGAGGCTGTCTGTGTATTGAAGGATGTTTAGCTGCATCCCTGATGTCTACCTACTAGGCACTAGTAACAATCTCCGCTCCTCCCAGCCTCCACACCCCAATTATGACAATCAAAAATGCCTTCAGACATCACTAAATGTCCCTGAAAAGAAGTGGGGGAGGGAGAGCAAACTTTCCCCTGGTTGAGAACCCCTGCTTTAGAGTAAGCATCAAAAATTATATAAAGATGCTTATCAGTGGCTATGCACCACTGGACAAAAGACTTCCTTAAACTGGGAATTTCAATATTCCCAGAGGGGCTTTGTAGAGTTATAATACCCCAGAAAATGATCCCAACACATTTCATATCCTTGCAGTGAAAATTGGCCACTTTTAGCCCCTTTATCCTGCCTTCCTCCCTGCCCTCCAAAGGTTAAGTTAGGGAACTAAGTAATGGCTCAGTCAGAGCTCAGTACCACCAGTTGCCTAAGCTGGTGGGTGAGGCAAAACCTGGCATGAATAAGTGAGATAAGAAACAGGGGGCCGGCCGAGTGGCTCAGTTGGTTAAGAGCTCACTCAAGAGGTTGAGCTCTGAGCAACAGCGGTTCGAGTCCCGGCCCGAGCTGAGCAGCTGCTGAGCTGCCAACAGGTGGCAGGATGGTTCAGCTAAAAAAAAAGAAAGAAAGAAACAGGGACTGGGCAGACTACCAGTTTGTGGAAGTTTGTAGTATTGAACTGGCTGGGGAGATGGAGATAGGCAGACCAAGATGAGGTTGCTGAGTGTCTTAGTCAGTTCAAGCTGCTATAACAAAAATACCATACACTGGGTGGCTTGGGCAATGAATATTTATTTCTAACAGCCCTAGAGGCTAAGAAGTCCAAGGTGCCAGCCAATTCAGTTCCCGGTGAGAGCCCACTTCCTAGATTGCAGATGGATGCCTTCTTGCTGAGTCCTCACATGAATGGAGGTGGGTGAAGAAAGGAAGCAAGCTCTCTCATGTCTCTTCTTATAATGACACTAATCACATCATGAGGACTCCACCTTCATGACCTAATTATCTTTCAAAGGCCCCATCTCCAAATACCATCACATTGGGGATTAGGGGTTCAACATATGGATTTAGGGTGGACGCAAACATGCAGTCCATAACATTTGGGTCACTGTCTATCATGGTGATCATGTTGAAGTTTCAGGAGCAAATTAGAGCACTCCATTATTAATAGTCTCCACCAACCAGTGAACAGAGAAGATGGTATTTGGCCATGGTATCTGAGACTTTGGGTGAGGGCAACATGCTAAAGGTTATCATGAGGTGGTCAGGGTCCTGATCACAGATCTTGCTAATGAGAAGAATGCCCTATGTCTCCCACCCAGCCAGTGAGTCACTAGGAAACCCTGAAGCCTGTAACAGCTATACATTCTTACAATGATGGATTCTTAATTGTTATCAAGATAACTTTAGATACCTTATTATGATGGAGTCTTTCATCTGTTTCCTCCTTTCTGTGGCCCCTGCCTGCTCCAAACTGACCAAAGATAATGTTGTCTGGCCTGAAGATTGGTTCAAAAGGACTTGAGCAAACATATTTCACAGTCTTTGGTTTATAATCACCTTAGATGACATCAGGAACAAGTCAACTACCTGTAGCTTCAATACAACATCTGGAGATCTGGTCAGGCTACAGATCACTTCACCATTATAGGTGCTCATGGGCTCAATGCTGTGCTTATCACTGAGCACCAACCAGAACTTGGCACTCACATGGTTGCCACATTGGACAGCTTGGATAGGCATGGTTTCCCTCAGGGGTAGAATTTACTTTTATTTTTTACTCACTCAAAGTATATGGAGAACAGGAGAATTATACATTTTTTTCTGCTTATCACACACTTTAAGAATGGTACCTGGCCCAGGAAGCTGCAGACACTATATCTGAGTTCAGAGATTCTAAGACTTCTGCAGCTCTGGGTCTTCATTTATTTTTCTAATTGTTTGTACTTATTTTAGGTTAGAAGCATCTAAAGGGCAAAGAGAGTATCTTCTTTATTCTATTAGCTGGTGCTGTACCTAGAAGAGTGTTCAAGACTGGTTCAATGATTCAATAATCATTGACTAAAAGATAAAAACCTTTTCTGCAGACTGTCAACACATTCAAGTATCTCTCACACTCTTCATTTCTCAAACATGACACATGGGTGGATTTGGCTTAAAAGAAGGAGAAATATCAGTGGTGTTAGAGCAGCAATTTTTCAGGGCTCCATTATTTTCTGTTGCTCTCTTTCCTTATTTTCAGAACTAAAGAAGCACCAGCTACACATACATCAAGATAAGAGCCGAGCTTCCATTAATGAAAGGGAAGGGTTCACTGGGAATCAAGGAGTTTTTTACACTGCAAATAGTAAAAGGGAATTTGTTTCAGAATCTTATCTGGCTTTTGATCATCTGGGAAGGCTTACAGAGGAGAAAAGTTGGTGTTTATTTTAAAGACAAAAATTGCTTTTCATTGCATCAAATATGTGTTGCAGCTGCTTAGACGCCCTTCTCTGAGAGGCAAGCAGGTGAGCCTGTTCAACCTAGGTATACAAGACAGTCAGTACACTGGTTTTTTAAAAAAGAACTGTACTTAATGCAACCAGTTTATAAAAGTCACAGGGACTTTCAAAATCCACACTGAACTGCCTGAATGAACAGAATCCTACAATAGCCAGAGGTTAACACAGTTAATAAGTTAGTGTCTGTTCACATTAAGAGAAATAGAACAGCAGAACAGAGAATCACATTCATCTGGTTCCTCTTTCCAATGTGGGACCAAGACTCCAAGAGAGAGTAAAGCTTACCTAGACTGCCAATGCCCAAACCAGCAGTTGTTTCAGGCATCTATTAACTGCACTACTTTATTAACTCATTCTGGCCATGTAGATACTTCTCTGTGACTCTCTCTGAGTTCAAACTCATCCCCAGTCTGCACACCAGTCAGCATTATAATGACATCAGATTGCTGCTCTGTTTCAATAAGCACTTCTAGGGAGAAGACCATGTCTTTTCTACCTTCTGATTTTTAATACAGTGTATTGCAGATGCTAATAAACTTTTACTGAACAAATGAAAGAAACAATGAATGAATGAATGAATGAATGAATGAATGGGCTTCTATCAGTATTCCAGAGTGTGATTATCATCCCTATAAATTTTTCTCCTTGTGTACACAAGAGAAAAACATGTGAATCCACAGGGCAGCTTTAATTCCTAGGCTGATGTCCTTCAGTGAAATATACTCCACTCCAAGGGTGGCCTTTAGATGTTAACTGTCTGGCTAGCCCTAATCAGGTCATCCTTGCCTTTTAATCCCTATCAGCTTTATTTTTATAACCTCCAACAATCTCCGCTTCTTTCTCTCTTCCATTCCTACACTCAACTATCTCCCTTCTTCAGTCACCTTCTTGTGCTTCCATAACATCCCCCCTATATCCTTTTATCAGATGTAACTCTTTCTGTGGCAAATAAGAAAACCCAATCTAGATGGCTTAAATGCAAGAGACTTGGTATATTGCTCATATAACTGAAAATTCCAGGGCTAGGGCTAACTTTAGGCACGAGGCTCAGAAGCTATCATGAAGACACAGTTTCTCTCTCCATCTATTAATTGTCCACTGTTTTGTCTATATTCTCTAATAGGCTCTCCCCTCAAGGTTCTTAAGTGTCTGTAGCAACTCCAGTTTTATATCCTTCCAGGTTCAAGTCCATCTCCCTCAATAGTTCAATAATCAATCCCTGAATTGAGCCTCTCTAGCTCTGACGAGCTATGTGCATATACGTGTACCAATCACTATGCCCAGGGGGTGAAATACACTGTTAGGGTTGAACCAAGTGTCACATTCCAGTGCTGGGGCTCAATGCAATTATCTAAATGCTAAGCACTTGAGCTAAATGTTGACTAAGGATGGTTTCCTCAAAAGATACTCAGGGCATTCTCACCTCAGAAGGTGGGTATGAATGTCAGGTGGCAAAAACAGCAAACACCCACTAGCATTCTAAACTTGCTTTCTGCTTTTCTTATCATTTCTTGCGTCCTCAGCACCCATGTGATTCCACATATCCCCTCTCTTTTTATCTCCCTTCTCTCCTGGTATCTTTATTGATTCCTCAGTCCCTATGTCAAACACATTAGTTCCATTTTTGTCCCTAGTGCTCTCTGCCTCTTCAGCAATGTCTCTTTTTCTGCCTCCCCCACAATTTTCACCTGGATTTTAACTCACTACTACCATCTTCAAGAATTGGCGTACCTGCTGGTAATAAGCCTAGTACCAGAATTATAACATCTGCTGAACTGTTTGCTTTCTCTAGTGACCACAGAATCTCCCTCGTTTTTCATCAGCTTTTTCCTTCTGTTTCTATAACCCCATCAAAACCAAATATACCCAGGCTTCCCCATCCATCTTAGGAAACAAGACAAAACCACTTTCATTTAGCCTTGGCAGCATGCCCACCCCCACCCTTCTCCTTCCTGTTCTCGGTCCCCTCCCCCCATCACACTATCACCCCATCTCAACCCCTCCAGGCTTAAGCCTGTCTCTGTTTTCTTTCGTCAAACTCATTTCTTACATCCCTGAAGTTCTGTTTCTGGAGCTGTCTCCTTTCACCACCCTCCCAAAGATTTCCTCGCAGTCAAAATATTTGTCCTCTTTCTCCCTCACCTTCCATATCCAAATTGCCCTCAAGACCTTTCAAATAGACCCTGCAAGTGTTCCTTAGCTCCTTTCCTTCTGCTCTGTTCCTTCTGCCATATCAGGAATTCTCTCATAGCTCACCCATCTACCCTATTCTGGTCTCTCTGTCCTTCCATCCAATGTTCACAGTTGATTTGCTAAACACTTCCCTTCTGTGACAACATTCGTGCCATGCTGAGCCATGGAATAAAAATATTATGCTCTAGCTTAGAATTTGAGACCACAGGTCATGTGCCATCATCTGCTGTCATACTCCTCAAGCAACTCTGCACTCCAGTTGCATCTCCCTACATGTGCTCACACTGATCCCTCCACCTAGAATAATGCTCTCCTCCTCCCTTCTACCACTTCTGCAGCTGAAAAACTCCTATTTTCTTCCAGACCCCCATCAACCATCTCCAACTCTTTGACCCTAGCTTTGGAAACCTCTCCCCACCTTAAAGCAGGTTTAAGTCCTTCCTAGGTTCCTCTAACAGTTATCACTCTGATTTATAATTGTTTCTTTGTGATTATCTTAAAGTACCAGATCATGAACTTGTGAGAGTTGCCTTCATGCATCACTTGTGTCTGTTGCCGTCCCTATGCCTCACACAGTACCTGTTACACACCGGAAGTGAGATCCTTACCACCCCTGCATTTCCAAAGCTTCATCTACTCCACATTTCTTCCATTCTCCAAACCATTGCCTAATTATTTTCTTTTCTGTCCCCTTTATCTGACCCACTAGGAACAAGAATTCACAGAGCCCTCCACACTTTTTCGTAGACATCGTGTTCCTGGAAAATCAAATCTGCTTCCAACTGCTCACTCTCAGGCTTTGTGATGTCACCCCTTTTTCACATCAGGTTCTCCTGCCTCCACTTGAGCACATTTCATTCATCTAACAAGCAGGTATTGTTTATCAACATTTTTATTTAATAAATATCTGTTGTCTCTGGAGATCTTGCTATCACATGGAGCAATATATCATTCACTTACAGACCTCCTCATGATCCCTTGTGACAAGAAATCACCAGTTAGGTCACTTTTCACTGTTCCAATCATCTTGCTTTTTTTGTTTGTTTGTTTTACAACAATCTCTCCAAAATCTATCCCTCCCCCTCCATATGTAAAATAAAGCTAGGGGGACTGTGGCATTTACCAACCAAGCTGGGATGCTTAGACAGTGAACAAGGCAGCAGGTGTAAACTGGGACCTTTCAAGTTCAATCAGTACATCTGGCCTCCCTAACTATGGCCTTATTAGTTGAGCTTTCCCCCACCAGTATCCACCACTTTAAAAGCTTCCACCATAATCTGAGGGAGCCACCACCATCTCCTCACTCGTCATTCCAGCGTCATTACTTTTCAGTGATTCCCCACTGCTTTGAACATCAAATTCATATTCTTCTTCCTCCTGCACTTTGCCACAAGTCAGCCTGATCTCAAGTCTTTGTTCCATCTGCTGTCAAGCACATGTTAGAGACTTTCTGTTGTTTTGTTTTTCTCTGTCTCTTTTGTTTTTCTCTATTTCTTTTGTTTTTCTGTCTCTTTTGTTTTTCTCTATTTCTTTTGTTTTTCTCTGTCTCTTTTTCTGTCTAGTCCTTACCTGTACGAATCACCTCCCCTTCAGAGTCCCAATTTACTTTTCTCCTCCTAATTAAAACACAACCTGAAGTTCACCTTCACCAGGAATCCTGTCATGATTATGAAAAATAGGGGAGAAAAGATTCCTATCTAAAGCCCAACATTAACCTCCCCATTTATTTGCATTCTGCATTATTTACAAGAAAGAGACACACACACACACAAAATAATAAAAAGGGGGTGTGTGGAAATTATAGTGTTTATCTTCATCACCTCTTTCACATTTTAACCTATAAGTACCTTGCAGATAGAATTCATGCCTTTTGCCTGATACATATGTATCTTGACAGTGACAATATCAAGAATGTTGAAGGGTTTCCCAAGTAATTAATGGACTTTTGGGGGCAGCTTCTGCATGTTTCAAAATAAATTTGCCCAAAATGGTACCTAGGGGCTCAGAGCCACCAGAAAAATATTGGTAATTTTCTGTTCTCAATGGCATTTTTCCATTTAACAAATGTTTTTAGTCTTAAAAGTCTGAGCGTTTTTGGCAATAGGTGCCCATTCTACCATATGCCTGTACGCTGCTCACCTTCCCACGGAGGCTGCTCCCTCTTCTGGTCAACACTGAGGGAAAGTGCAGAGAAAAACCATCTCTCCCCTTTGAGCGTGCTGAGGTGGAGTGTGAGAAAGACGGTTCATCTAACTTTGGCAAGACAAACACCAAGATGTGAGATAGGCTCGATTCAATTATCACATTTGGTTTAATCAGCTTTGTGAGGCTTTCACGCTCATCTGAGTCAGAAAGTGCCCACCTTCACTCTTAGCAACTGCAGAGGGTGAGAACAATCACTTCCTTTCTCATGAAAGCCTGCAGCTCTGCCAGCGCACTGTTGTCGCTGGAGTTCGGGGCCCACCCCGCTCCTGTCAGCTCGACACCAGGGAGCCCTGCCAAGATGAAAAGGAAGGAGACAGCAGTTCGGGTCATTAGAAAGAGTTGCCAAAAAGTGCTTAGAAAATGAACAATTAATTTCGGCTGTCAAAACAGATACTAAAGGAGCCCAGTTAGATTTCAAGCATTTTTTCTGTACCAGCAAATCCAAGACTTTGTCGGTGATAAGAGATGGAGCAGATTCTGGGGAGGTTTGTGAGACAATATTACATAGTGGTTAAGACTGCCGCGGGCTTGGGAATCAAATTGCCTGGTGTGGATCCCAGCTTTGCCTTTTTTCTGGCTATTATCAACAGGCATTTCATTTAACCTCTCTGAGCCTCGGTTTTCTGCTCTGTAAATTGGGGGTTTTCTTATCTGTAAATTTCTTATCTGTAAATGGGGGCAGAGGTAAATAGTCAATAAATGGTTGCTGTTTTTTGTTATTATTGGTGGTGGTAGTATTATCATGCAAAATCTCCTGCGTCTCCTGGAGGGTAATAGGTTTAATTTGTTTGTTCCCTCTTTGTGAATGATTAGCGTTTTGCCCTAATTTCAGAAAATTTTCTGAAGATCAATTCCTGGGGGGAACCCTCCTTCGTAAGCAGCAATTTATTGACCCAGTAAAAATGTTCCGTGAGAATGTAAAACCTCAAAGAAAAGAGAAATCCTTTTTGTTGTTGTTCTCTCCCGGTGAGGCTGTAGTGAGAATGGCACATACATAAGCAAAATGGAATTTGAAAAGCAAGAGGCAAAGTGTTTTGAAAAATTAAAAGTTTCTTATAAATCTTTACGAAAATGCATCTGTGTCAACACAATAAAAATAATAACCCAGCCTACTGGTTTTCATCTTCTAGACCTGGGTAAGCACTAACTCATTAACCCTTCTATTGCTGTTCAGTGGATAGGAAAAGCAACTGCTACTGCTCTTCAAGGCACATAAGTAAACACTCTACCCTCATTTCCATGACATCAGCTTTCTCTCCTCACAGGGTCACAGTTTTCCAAATAACTCAAGAAAGCATGTTGTACACTTAATAATATTAAAATATTTAAATAAATAATATTTGATTTTAATATTTTAAAATAAAATTAAAAATAAGTCATCTTATAATTGAGAAAATAGGCAGTTTTTTCTGGTTGTCCTTTTAAAAAACCTCACCCTACATTTCTGGCTCCTCTTCCCTTCTCTATTCCCAATGACATGTCCTATAGTACTATGAAGAATTTATGCCAACACTCTTCTTAAAAACCATGCAGGCTAGTAATCTATACTCATGCCTATTATTTTGTAGACTGCTAGTATCTTCCCAATATCCATTTTCTCTGTTATTCTATGGTTACAGAACATCAGTTTTATTTCCAGTAATAATGTACCCAGATAAAAGACTATAGTCTCCACCCTCCCTTGTATCCAGGTGAACCCCATGACTAAGTTCTAGCCAATGAGTTGTAAATGAAAGTGTTATGTGGAACTTCAGAAAGGCTCCTTAAAAATGACTAATACTGCTGGGATTGGACTGCATCCTTTTTCACTTTCCTTTTGTTTCTTTCTTGCTTACTAAAATATGGGTGTGATGACCAGAGTTCCAGCAGCTATCTTGGACCATGCAGCAAACTTGAGGTTAGATCATATTTAAATGATGAAAAAAATTTTTGATGACATAGAAATCATCAAATCAACACTGCATCAGGCTATTCAATCTCTGGGCACCAGCTCTGCACTTGCTGTGACAGCACTATAATTATTGGAAGTAACCTGGTGTTTTCATCTATCTCATTGAAGATCTTTGGCTTGGAAGCTAAGTTTTCAGTTCTTAACCATGGTTAGCCTGACTAGTTCTTGCCTCTAGCCATTGACCACTGATTGAGAGCCCAGTTCAGCACTGCATTTCAATCAGAGTATGTATGGCTTAGCACCTACAACTCACTCGTGTTTTCGTTTATTTTCCATCATTGGTAAATGACAATAAAAGCTATATTCTCATGGCACATACCATGAGATTGCCTAAAATAAACTAATTTATAACAGTGCTTTCCTGCATTTTGGGGGTCAGTGCACATACTGTTTATGGAACACACTGGGATAAACAGAAGAGTTTATCAAGTCTTGGATAGAAGTGGTCTGCTGTAGGCATTGGTTGCCCCGGGCCCGATATCTCAACACACCTGTAACATTTTCAGTGCCCATTAGTTGCAAAGCTCAGAGTTATAAGATTATATATAACACAAGGAATATATAAAGATATGTAGTATATCTGTGTGCATATAATAGGATTATTTATATACTTGTTAGTATCTATGTCTAGGTACTCATACAGCCTAACAAGAACACCTACAGTAGGAAAGTTCAAGTTGGTATAGCATCTTCCACTTTATGCCCTTTCCCTTAGTAGCTCCTTCCCACAGGAGGAATTCCTAATCTGATTAATCAAAGTCAATCATTTGTCTTACTAGTCAACATTTCCCTTCATATGCAATTACTTTCTTCTTTCAGTTTAACCTTTTGTATTCCTATAATTAAGTAGCTAAGTCATATTGGTGTGCTCTGTGGATCCAGACATGTTCAAGCCTGGAGGAAGAGAACAAAGACCTTTGTCTTCCAAGCATCGTCTTGGTTCTCCCCTCTGGCTTTTACTAGAGAGCCTGCCCTTCTCTACCATCACTTTAGAGACACTAGTTTCCTTTATGGCTAATAGTTCTCTATGTGAGGAGCTCTCTGGCTTGGAAACCCCCAGGGATAAAGAGATAGCAGTGATAGGATTAGGTCTATGCCTTGATACCACAGTATTAAGAGGCTACTTGTTGCCTAATGGAAGAATTATCATATGCTATATGGAGTAAGACTACATTTCCTAGTTTCTGTTGAAGCCAGGTGTGAATATGTACTGGCCAATAAAAAATAAAGAGAAATGTTGCTTGGACCTTCTGGAAAGGCTGCTTGAAGGAAACTGATACAGTTGGGAAGAGCATTTTTTTTGTCCTTCTGGTTTTCTGTTTTCTTTTGGCCTCCATCTGGGATGTGATGGCTGGACTCCAGCTGCCAACTTGGGCCATGAGGTAACCTTGAAAGCAATAGAAAGGTGGAGCAGAAAGACAGAGGAATCTCAGGCTCTAAAGACATTGTAAAACCCTCATTAAGCTCTGAACTGCGTATCATTGGCCATAGCTCCATGTGTGATTGACCCTTTTTAGAACAGAGAGAGTTGATAGGTAGTCCAGGGTTTAATGGACTTAAAAAAAATGTTTTTTAATGTAAAAACTAAACTTTTCTTTTTCTTTCTTATGTGAGAAATAAACTTTTCTTATTGAAGCTACTTCTCCTCTGAGGTCTTCTGTTAAATAAAACTGAACAAAGGCTTGAGTAATACAATCATCTATTACTATCAAAACATTATCTCTAATTTCTAATGATTAAAATGACTGACAGGGCCGGCTGAGTGGCGCGTTGGTTAAGAACTGGTTTGGGATGCCAGAGGACCCCAGTTCGGATCCCACATATGAGAGCCAGTGACGCTGCCCTCTACAGCTAAGATGCTGAACAACAGCTCAACCTAGAGCTGGGCTGCTGTGAGTCGCAGGTGATGGCATAAGCTGCAGCCCCTGCTGCAGTGGGTTGCCATGGGCTACCGTGTGTAGCCAGCAGCCAGCGTGAGCGGCCAGCAGCTGCCAGCGTGAGCAGCCGTCCAGAAGCCTGCGACTGATCTGCCTCTCCTGGGAAGAGAGCAATGATGGTGCCAACTTGGACCAGTGAAGCAACATCCTCCACAACTAGACTGAAGAACAAAAGGACAGCAACTTGTCTGTTCCCCTTCCCCCATTCCCCAATAAAAATCTTTTAAAAATATTTAAATAAATAAATAAAATGACTGACATTATAACCACCATTACCACCATCATTGTCTATAACCTTATATAACTAGCAGAGAGTCAAATCTTACCATCAACTTACAAAATCCACCAACATCCCAGGAAGAGTGAGCAGAGCCTGTCCTAATGACCTCTCCTTCACACTCTAACTTTCTAGGATGATACAAATTTCTGGCTACTTCGCTGCTAGAAAACAAGGGTGAACCTACTTGGACCCAGGAAACATGATCATAGGATGACAGCCCATAGCCTGGGTCACACCAAGAAACTGAGAGACGCTAATATGAAGGAGCTAGATCTGCCTGGACCTGCACCCCATCACTAGGTAAGTGGCCCAAATGCAAACTCTAGGATACAGTAGCTGTTCAGATCATGCCTCAAATGGGTCTTCTTTAACCACTACTCTGGCCCACTATTTAACCCAGGCACTCTCACTGCCAACTAGGGAACAACTACCAATGTGCTGGCTAAGAAGTCATTTTCCAATTAATATAAATAAACTTAAGAAAATAGAAAATGTTTTTTTAATGAAACTGTTATCTGCTTATTTGGGAAAAACATTTGTTCACTGCAGTGCAGAGATTCTTGTTCACCGGCACCTCATTCCGAATAAATTTCAGTAGTCAGGTTTTAGTAAAAGTGGAAATCTGGAATGAACACGTACAGTTTTGTTTAATCCTAAACCAAACATACTTATAAGATAAATGTGGTCCATTTACTCCAGCCAGCAATTTTAAAGTGAGCAACATTAAAAGTTTTTTCTGATGTGAATAAAGTGTGAACTCAGCCCTCTAACCAAGGGCATTGAATAACTATAAATCTTCTACCTTGATTTGAATGCTACTGGTATCCAGTAAACATTAGCTACTAGGAAGGACAAAAATAATAATATCACTCAGAACCTAATTATCTCCATGGTTTGCTCAACTTATTAGAGATTTTAAGTATAAAACTAAAGATAAGGGAAGTTTCAAAGTTAAACTGAACCTTTGAGACTTTTAAGTCTATCTCAACACAGACAGGTATATATTTGCTGTATAGATGAGTATATTAGCTTCAAAGGAAAGGAGTGAAGACATTCGGCAGCCCATTTTTCCCAACAAATTGGAGCCCATCATTTCCCTAGAACTTACAAAAGAAAACGTAGGGATCAGGTCAAAAATTTTTTTAAAAAGAAAAAATTTTAGGGAACAACTGGCTGGTGTAAGTCACTTGGTTTTCCCAAGTAAATCAATCAGGTCTTCTGGGTAGAGACACAAGACTGTCCCTGTTCCAAAGAGGGTCAACCACACATGGAGCTCTGGCCAGCCAAATCTCTGCATCATGGATATATCCCATTCAGTCGTTGTCCTAGGTCAAGAGTAAATAATCCTATTAAACTTGTCTTAAAATTCCCTGCATACATACACTTGTTTTCCTAGCTGTTTTGAGAAAAAAAGGCATATTAACTAGTTTCACATTCCTGCTATTGAATAATTATGATGAGTAAGAGCTTCCAGTACACCTAAACCTAATATAATATTGTATGTCAACTGTAATTGAAAACTAAAAAATCATTTACCAAAAAAAAAAAAAGTGCTTCCAACAGAAGTAAAAGAATATTAATCATTTGGAATTATGAATTTTCGAAAACAAATTTACATCAAGGGGTTCTAATTTCCTCTCATGTGATTATTTATTCTCAGTTACCTGGTGAATTCTGCCTCCAGTCACAGATGAAACTAATATAGAATTAGTATTTATTAAATTCTCTTTTTTTAAATCAAACATATTTTATTCCAAATAAGTTTGAACTACTTGGAAGGGTTAGCGTTACATCCTTTGTAATGTTGAACATCCGAATGGTACAGAGAACCCATGGCTGCAAATGTCACCCTTTTCTCCTATCCCTCAACCCTAGTCCTATTCTCCCTGCATCCTCAATTGTTATGGATGATGGAGATTAAGCTTCCAGAGAATTCCTGAGTTGGAAAGGAACAGAATAAGTCATAAAGAGCAGATCTTAGGTAGAGGGAGTAGTCTATCTTTAGAGGTCTGCAGTTTGGGAAGTTCAACTCAATTTGGGAACTTCCTTTATCTCTACTTCTATTTGTAAAGTTTCCCAGAGCCTCAAACAGTCTGCTTGACTGTGGTAATTTACTAAATAACTGCTGAATGACTGAGCAAGTGATTGAAACTCATTAAGCCTCAGTTTTCTCATCTGTAAAGCAGAGTAATTACAATTAGAGTTTTTGTAATGATTACCTAATAAGGTAGTAGTAATAGTAGTAATAGTAGTAATAGTAGTAGTAGTAGTATTCCTGTGAACTCCTAAAGCATAAGGACTGTGTTTTCATTAACACAACTTTAGTATTATGACCATAGAAGTAGACAAGGAACAAGGTATATGCAGCTTCCATTAGATGTCGTTGAAATATCTATAAGAGTATCTTTCAGACAGAAATAATGTAGGAAAAAAAACACAGGATTCTTATTACCACAGTTCAATGATAAAGCTGGCAGAGGTTGTGGAAGAATTATGTAAGGGCAGAATAATCTAATAAAGTGGTAGTAATTTTAAAGCCAATGGTGAAAACAAAGAAATGTCCTAAGATTGTTAAATAAATATGAAATCCAATTAATCAGTGGAAAAGTTTAGCTACAATCTTAATGGGGAGAGTGGAATTCAATTTACTCAAATCAGAAGGAAAAATTAATTAATGGCCTATCCTGAACCCAGGAGAGATCAACTCATAAAAGATGCCCATTTGGGGTTCCTGTTGTTACAGTGACTATTAAGTATAGTTGGAATGTTGGTCAATGTCCTCGAGAGTCCATTTCCTTTCTGGTAGATTTGCAGCCACAGTCGGCTAAAATCTTCTCCCTACCTTGTTAGTGACACTATCATTTTTCAGTAGTGGATTAGTGTTTGTAACACAAAGAAATTGTGGAATAGGGTACAAAGATTAAGTAAATCAAATCTAAATAATTAACACTTTTATATTAAGTGCAAAAATATTTTTTTAAATTATTGAGATTATCTGTATATTTTTGGTACTTAAAATATTTGCAACTTTTAAGAAAATGTAGTTTATTAAGGTATCTAACAGGTTAGACTTCTGACATCAATTTAAATGGATAATTGAGAAATTAATTTTACATTCCTGATGTGAAGTCAAAAAAGTATAAACAGTATTGGAATGCTTAATAGAACTTAAGCATCATCGTATTTAGAAGTTTAATTTATTAGCTCTACTTACAGTGGTTTAAGTATATGGAAAGGTTTTTCCTGCTAGAGAAATTTGAAGGGCTTTAAAAAGAAAATTGAATATATTAAATTGATAAAAGCAATGTATAATATTTAAAGAAAGTTTATTAACTAGGTTTGTAACCACAAGTGATTGATTAAAGGAGGTTGGTCTATTCAACTTGAGTTGAAGAGACATAAATCAAAGGCTCCCTTGAAAGTACTTGTTAAAATTACTAGATTAGTAAGTAAAATAATATTTGTAAATTTATTTTTTCAACATATTTATTGAGTGTCTGCTATGTGTTGGGCACTATTCTGAATAGGAATGCTAGGAATACAGCAATGAACAAAACAAAGGCAAAAAATATCTTTATGGGGCCTACATCATTAAACAAGAGCTTTAGAAAAAAAAACTAAGTTATTAAATCTTTTGCTTTAACACACTGAATATTACTATTAAAACAAGTTAGCTAGTCTCTTCATTGCACAAAATGTCACCTAAGGGATGCCAAAGAACTCACATTGATAAGTGTCTCCATTCATCCTTGTATCATCAGTACCTAGCTCACATACAACTCTCAAAATTGTGTGGGGTATGATTGTTGAATCTTCTCCTATATTGCCTAAATTTTTCCTTTCATTCACAAAAAATCTGAGTGAACCAAGATTTTCTTCTTAAAATGCAAATGTCTCCAAGGTAGAAGAGCTAGGAGATGTTTACATCTTCATGTAATTCAGTCAAATCATGTTTCTCCTAACATCTGAGTTATGGAATAAACTTTCTGATGGAGGAAAGAGAGGAAAATAACTTTGGAGATGGAAATATTTGTGCAGAAAAGGGAAATCTCTAGATTGGGAACATACTAAGGTGCAGAGCTGGGAGTCCTTAGGGCAGTTAGGGGAATTTTGCTTTCCTGGTGATTATCTGTTCCAAAATCCAGAAGTCAAAATTGCTTTGTTAAAAAGTCCCATTTGGGTAAATAAAGCTTTTGCAAAATGACCTAGAAACTCAAATGAACATTGTTCCCATAGGAACATGTTTCTCAGTTCTAAACATCCCACTTAAGACTAGTCTATTGAAACATGACCTATTTGTAAATTGACCATCACTTGGATAACCAAAACCCAAAAACCACACCCAAGGCAGTTTCAGAAAACTGTAGAGAATCTAGAGAAGCCCATCAATGACCTAAACTATGGGTTTCTCAAGGCAAGCCCAAAGCTAAGAACTCACTGAATTTTGCAATCCTTGCTCATTTTCAGTTTCCCAGCAGTCACAATTCACATATTTCAAAACTGCAGGCAATGCTGGTAGCCCCTGTGGCAGTTCCTCCTCCATTAGCGGGCTGCCCCCAGTCATTGTTGCTAACTGCAAATTTCCCACACTGATATTTAGTAACCAAATTGGAGAGCAGGTAGATGATCTGGGGACAGAAATGTATAGTGGTTAACTCCTTGGGCTCTAGGGTCTGAAAGAACTAGGTTTCAATCTTAACTACTACTTCCTGACTGGATGACCACAGGGTGGTTACTTAAAACTCTGCACCTGTTTCTTCATCTGTAAAATGGGAATTATAATAGTCCCTCCCTCATGGAGTTTCTAAGGAGCCTAAATGAGAATGCATGTACAACATCATTCCTGACAGATAGTGAGTGCTCAGAATTACACGTGTAACATAGGCTCCCTGATTTATAGCAAGTGAACAAACAGAAAAACATTTCATATCTTCTGCTTCCAGTAGGCCATAAATATAAATAGTAATTACTGACATTTTAGTTGGCTTAGGTAATTTATAGCTTTCTTTTTTCAACATTAAAGAAACCAAGAAATAACCCAATTCCTATTTGGGCTCTGAGATATTGAAATAAGGTACAGTCCTCTAAACACTGCTCTAATAGCTGACAGGGATTTGGTTTTGATGTGGTGAATGAAAATTTCATGAAAATAGAGTTATGGAAGAGTTATAAAGGAAAAGTGCAATGCTCTCAATTAGGGCTTTTAAAATAATCAGTGTCTTTTCAGACATTCAGTCCCATAGTGGAACTGACAATAACACTGACAATAATTCCCTGAGAAAATAATTTTTCTAAATAATCCATATAAACCAGGCTGAGTTATGAAGGGGGAAAATGAGTTTAATAATACAGTATTAGGCTGAGTATCATCCAGGAAAAGTATACTGTAAAAAATGTTTTGAATATTAATTGACCTCTGGTAACTTGAGTGTTGTAAATACTTGTATTATAGTGAGGTAGACAGTTAAAAAAAAACAACTCTCCACTAGACAGACTTAAAATTTTGTAATAATATTTAAGAAAATGATAACATTAAGAAAGAATGAAATATCTGACTGATGCTTAACTTTGTACAACTCGAATATAAACTTTAAAAATATTAGAAATTATAACATTTGAGTGCATAAACATTTTGTACATTAAGATGAATTTCATGCTGTCCATTTCCTCTTGCACTTTCGGTCACCTTAAATAAACAAATATATACAGCCTTAACAGAACAACAGTGCATCCAAAGCAAATGTGCATTTTAAATTATTTCTCCTGGCCAAGTCTTTTTTTTTTCTTTTTTTTTTTTTACTTAGCATTTTATATTAGTATTTATTATCATTCTCGCCCTTTCTTTGACATATTGTAGTTCTCTGAACCAAACAAGCAACAGGTTTAGGCCAAGAGGGAGCAAAACCACTTAGCAAAAAAACAAAAACTTTTTTAATGGTGGGCAGAAATTCCCTTGTTTAAACCATTTCATGGTCAAAGATGAGAAGGAAGCAAACTTTTCAAAGGGCCTACGTATGGGCAGTGTTTAAAATAATACTGATGCAGGCTGGGGGAAAGTTCATGTTTTTGACAGTCCCGGAATGGGCATTTCAATTGTACTCTGCTCTCCTGTTTCCTTCCGGAAGATGAATTCCACCCCTGCCTCCTTCCTCACCGCCTGGTCCCCATCTCCCACCCCAAGCTCAATGTAACACTTTGCTCTTTTCACAGTTTCTCATTACTAAGTTTTAAAAACATTGCCTAACTGGTAATTACAATCTGAAACAACTCTTTTGGGGGAGCCCTGGGCTATTGCTGCCTGGTAATCTTTCAGGAATGTCAGAGAGAGGGGAGGGAACACAGATTTTAAAGAAACTTCTGAGACAGGGACTTGGGTCCCCTTTCATCCTTCTCTTCCCTGCTCCTGGCCTGTCCCTTTCTCCCCATCCTCCTGTGGGACACACTACCTCCCCTCCGGACTTCACCCTTCTACTTCTGGGTCATTTTTCCCTCTGTATCTCTTACCTTAGCTATATAGTTCCCACCTCTACCCACCTTTGGTGTAACTGGAAAATTGCCTTCCCCTTAAAAGGGGATGCCTGAATTTTGGCAAATTCTGTTCAAAGAAATCAATTAGAAACTGACATCAGGAAGGGCTTTTCCTGGGCTACCTCCAGCCAGGGCTAATGCACCTCAGTGTCAGGCATCAGAGGCAGGCTTTGTGGTTTCTCATTATCCTTCAGGGGGTTCCATTTGGACTCATTCTTGTCATTCCAGCCATACCAGCTCCCCTTTCGCCCACCAGAAAAAGCAACTGTGAAGGCCGTGATCTGAGCCTCCTGGAGTGAGATGCAGGTTGCCAGTTCCCTACATTGGGAGAGGCCAGGGCAGAACCAGGTATACAAGCAAGTAAAAAAGGGCTGCTTGGACCCACCTCTCTCAACTCTCTTCTAAAGGCAGGGTCCGTCTTGGCTTTCCTGTTCCTGGTGCCAATGCCTCTATTTTCACACTTTCTGCTTGGAAGGTCATAAGGCATGGGCTATGACATGTCCAGAAAGGCCCACCTTCTTTACACAGGTAGAAAACAAACTAAGATGTGGTCAAAGGTGATTCTTCCTCCCACACTATTTCCCTTCTTAAACGATCATTTTTTTCAACCGATGGAGCAGGTATGTGTCTCCCCTCCCCCCACCTCCTATCAAAACCTGTGGGACACACAAGGAAATGCAAAGCCACAATAATAAAGATAAAAACTAAAGAAATCCTCCTTGGCTTGTTTTTCCAGGCTGGCCAGTCAAGGTGTGAAAATCCGTATCTCCCTCTGGTCTTGCAAGTGGAAGGTTCTGGGAAGGCTGAGCGCCCTTCCCTCCCACCGGAGTGCATGTCCAGGCTGTCCCCCCACCCTCTGCCTCCAAGGTCAGCTCCTCCTCCGCCTCTGCAGTCAGGCCTCCCCTGCGGTCACGAGCCAAGGCGGCGGGGAATGCGCCTGCTACCTGCAGCCGCATGATTCCACCACCATGTCCTCGTACTGCTTGTAGACGACGTTATTGCCGGCGTCGATGTACAGGATACTGATGGGAGTCAATTTGGTGGGCACACAGCAGCTGGGCGGGGTGGAGCCGGGGTCCATGGAGTTCATCAGTGTCTGGATGATGGCGTGATTGGTGGGCTCCAGGTGCGAGCGCAGCGGGAAGTCGCACACGCCTTCGCAGTGGTAGGCCTCGTACTCCAGGGGCGCGATAATCCAGTCGTCCCAGCCCAGCTCCTTGAAGTTCACGTGCAGGGGCTTCTTGCTGCAGCGCAGCCTGGACTTCTTGCCGTGCCGCTTGCCGTGGCGGCTGGCAAAGGCCGTGCGCCGCCTCCGACGGCCGGGCGAAGGCAGCCAAAGCCCGGCGTCTGGGGCGCCCGACGGCAGCGGCCACGACCCCTCCGCGCCGGCGCCGGGGCCCGCAGCCTCGGCCGAACCCAGCTGTTCTCGCATCTCAGCGAACAGGTTCTTGCGCTGGGATCTGGTGAACACGACGAGCAGGGCGCGCTCCTGGGGGGGCCGCACCCTCCGGCCGAAGCCCAGACTCCGCAGGTCCGGGGGTGGCGGCTGCTGGGGCCCCGGAGCACGCGCCTGGGCCTCCACTGCATCCGGCTCGCCCCATGCGGCTCGCAGCTCCAAGCACAGCTGTTTCCAGGGCTGGTGGCGCAGGCCTTGCCACACGTCGAAGACTTCCCAGCCGGTCCGGGGCGCCCCCTGCGGGTCCAGGGTCCGCGCGTCCAGCAGCAGGGGCGACAGGCACGGGAAGAGCTGCACGTGGAGCGGCCCGGTGGGCGGCCCCCAGGGCGATGCGGGCGCCTGGCGAAAGAGCCGCAGCTCCGCGCCCACCAGCTCTTCTTTGTCTGAGAGTGTGGACACATCAAACAAATACTTCTGTCTCCGGAGAGCAGTGTGCGAGAGATCGTCTGCGAGATAAAAAATAATTACAGTCAGTTTCACTTAAGAGGGAGATCAGCCCGGTGCTCTGCAGCTGCCCCCGGGAGGAAAAGGGCGGGGAGCGGGACAGGCTGGCCGGGAGTCCAGCTGGGCCAGCCCGGGGCCTGACCACCCCGGCTCCCCGCCCCGCCCGTGCACAGCGAGGGAAGGCGCACCAGGGCAGGCCCCCTCCTCCTCGTCAGCCCGGGACTCACAGGGCGGAAGTCAGTGGTTGCTAGAGAGGCGGCCGCGGCGGCGGTGGCCTCCGGGTTCCCCCCCAGGAGCCTGCAAGTAACCACTAATGTGCCCTTTGTGGCTGCGAGCCTGGGCTGCACTTCCCCCAGACCTCCTCTCGGTTGTCTCGTTCTCATCAGTCACGTCTCGGTTCAAATGTCACCTCCTCCGAGAGGCCATCCTCGACCACCCTGATCTAAAATAGCTTTTCTCGGTCACTATCACAGGACCCTGTTTTCTTAGCTTCCTGGCACTTAGTAATATCTACAACGACCTCGTTATTATTTGTCTCTTTAGTGGTCTGTTTTTCCTAGCAACACCCCGCTCGCTTCCACCAGCCTATAGGAACTAGGATCATGTATGTCAAGTCCATCTTGCTCATCGCAGCGCTCAGAGCCACACCTGTGAGAAACTGATAGCCCAGACATTCTCAAACTTGCTGCCCGTTGTAATCATGAAGAGAACTTAAAAATTATCAGCTGCTCCAGCTTGCTTCAGCCAATTGAAACAATATCTGCAGACAGGAACTGGGTATTGGGATTTTTGTTAGCTTCTTTTTTTAAGATCCAAGATTATTCAAAGATTCAGTCCTAGTTTCTACCCACTAATCTAGGAGGAAGTTGCTACCCATCAAGCAGTTTTGCTGAAGCATTTGGCCTAACACAAAGCAGACAGAATAGTTATGTGATTTCTTTCTTTTTTAAATTCACCATTTCACAACAAACAAGAGAAATGAGGTTTTCAAAAGTCTGAAGGGGGGGCAAATAAAGAAACACACAGACCAGGCATTTATCCATTAAGAAGATCCTGCAGTCAATAAGAAATAGGCACTTCTGGAAGGAAAAAAACCTTACACACACACACACACAC
>NW_017732246.1:141588-168861 GCF_001890085.2 Hipposideros armiger | reverse complement strand
TTTTTTTTTTTTTTACATATTTGTGCATGAAGCCAACCCCACTTCAATGTGCAAGGCAGAAAGCTAACCAGATTTTTCTGCCTTCTCATAAAATATTTACAACCCAGCAAATACAAAAATCCCCAAAGCCCCCAGCTTTCCCCAGAAGCTAGTAAACTTTGGGTGGATTTCAACAGTAAAAGTGTCACTGGGTCCAGGGTCTGAACCCTCACTGCCTGTCCAGATGTAGCCCCAGGGCATTGGATGCAGCCACACCCAGTCTCCATTCTGGGCTGCCCGCGGGGCGGGCTGCCTCACTCTGACACACAAGTCCTGACCTGAGAGGGAGCTGTGGGAAGGGTTAGAGAGGTGAAAAGGGAAAAGCTGCTGGAGGCAGTTGATTTATGGAAGCCAAGACCTTCAAACCGACCAGGGTCACATTAAACTCAGTGGAAATTCAACACACTTTCTTCTCCTCCTTTAAAGAAACCTGTGCCACCACCCAGATCCCTGGGCCTACAGCCTTAGACTTCACTTTCCTGCATCTCATATTTCTCCCCAAACCAAGGATGTGATGAGAGGGACAAACCTAAGGCACTCACTGCACCAGCTAAAAAAGTAAGGATGAAATCATTTTCATCCTTACTTTATCCATACGCACAGAACAGTTCTGGAAATAAAAGGTAGGTCCTATTGTTCCCATTTTATAAATGGAGAAATCAAAGGTTAGAAAAATTAAATTAATTACCAAAGTCTAACAGCTAGTAAATGGTGAGGTTGAAATCCAAACCTAGCTCTATTTAACTCCAGAGTGGAAAAATTTAGCTTCTAAGCCCCATTTCCTCCCTGAATATAGTCCAGGTACTGAAAGTAAATGCAACTTTGCTGGCCAGTGATATAAAGGGTGTGTGATACAGTATCACACTATATGTACAGGGTTTGATAGGAATACAACCTGGGCTCCCTTAGGAAATCATTTCCATCTCTGCTTATATGCTTCTTGAGATAGTTGGCACCAGCTGGAGAACATTAGGCAGGTGTAAAGGATAATGATTTATTGATTTTTCTCTCAAGCAATATGGAGAGCTCAGCCTGCTCATGTTGCATTCTCTTTTTCTTTTGTAGGTGTGGGCTAGTCAATGGCTAGCTGCATAGCTCAGTCACATTTCTCTGTCTTCAGGAGTGGTCAGAACAGAGGAAAGTATCTGTAGAGAGAGGGCTGTACTGATTCTGTAGACTTGGGCATTCTCTTTCCAGGGCTCAGAAATGAGTGTAAATGGGAGTTTCCACCTGTATCCTGCGCCTTCTCTTCCCATACTAGACCCACCCCATGGTTTGATGAGCCTCACCTGTATGCATGTGGACACCCTGACTGACCCACAGGTCCAAGCTCCCAGGCTACAGGTACATGCATCCGTGCTGTGATACACTCTTAGGAAGACAGACCCCATGGAGAAGCTGTCCAGGCCCTGGAGGTGGGCTCAGAACTATTTGGGCAAGAACTCTGTAGCACAATCGAGTAGTAGCTGTCAAAACCACTAAACCTGCAGGGTCCTTTCCATCTGCAGCCTCACCAAAATTTGTTCGAAATGTAAACTCTCTCAGGCCTCAGATGTTTGTGGTGGGGCCTGCGATTTGCATTTCTAGTAGGTTTCCAGATGATACTGATTCTGCTGGTTGCGGAATCCCACTTTAAGAATAACTAATCTAAATGATTACATCCCTTCGCTCTTCAGATTACCCACCATTTGGGGAGGGCACCATTGGAGATGGACAAAACGGAACCTTTCCAAGCACAGGGCCCAGGGCAGGGTTGGAGATGGTCTCACAGAACCAAGTCACCTTCTTGCCCCAGCCCTTCCCCCCCCCAGCTACCCTCATTTTTTTTTACTGTCTCGCTGGGTCTCCAGAAGCTCTCACCCCTAAACAGAGGTCCAAGAAGGTGGCTGCTCTCTGCACCTCCCCTGCAGACCACATTCCCCACCTGTCTGGACCTGCTCTGGAGCCAGGAATCAAGAAATAGCCCAGAGGAGGCATCTGACCTGGGGAGTGCACATGTCACCATCCACTGTGACCCTGCAGACACTTTGTCTGGTGACCCAGAATCACAAGGCCTGGCCCTGCTGCTGTGGCCACCTGTGGGTAGGAAACTGGCCCTTCACACTCCTTTCCACAAGCCTCCTCTCCCACTGTTTTGTATAAATGAGGGCTGATGTCATCAAAAGGCCCTCTCTCCCATGCCCTTGACTAGAAACCACTGCACTTTTCATTTCAAAATCTGCTTGTGACACTTTCTTGTGTCCTGCAAGCGAATCCTAGGCTTTGGGCCTTTAAGTGAAATTGATCAGTAATGTATCTGGAAATTTTCTTTCTATTTTTGCTTTTAATTTGCACCAACCTGGTCTGTTACAGCTTGGTTCACACCCCCACTTAATTCAGTGTTTGTTGAGTATTATACATATAGGCCTCTCAATTTACAATCGCTGGATTTGTGCTTATCGACGTTTCCCTGGCGGGTGGTAGAGAAAGGAGGGGGAGGAGAGAAGGGGAAGGAGGAAACCACCCGCCTATTTGAAGACATTCTTTTAATAAATAGGTCAGCCTTTTTGAGTTAAAAGCAAGTTGGTAAAAGTCTGAGGGCACCTTAAACATACCCATCTGGTGTGAGATTAATAAAAAAAAAAAAGAAAGAGAAGCAAATAAGTAAATGAGGAAAAAAACTAATTACTTGCAAGGTAGGGACCATCACGCCCATTTTAAGTAAGGAAACTGGCTGAGAAAGGTAACGGCATCTGTGCAGGGTCTCAGTACGCGGCTGGAGTTAATGAGAAGCAAACGACATATCGGAAAAGAAAGGATGCCCACGGCACCAAAGACCGGACCCCCCGGGAACCTGAGTCCCAGGACGACGGCCTGAAGGAGAGACGCGCAGCAGCGGAAACCACGCCTCGCACGCCCGTCACGGGCTCCTTCGGCTGCCGGAGGCTCCCGTAGACCACCCTGTAGAGGGGTTCTGAAAATCGGCCACTTCGTTTGGTCTGAGAGCAAGAAGAGCCAGCACTACATTTTTTCCAAGACATCTCTGAGATAGGCAATCAGCGTGAGGTTCCTCTTGAGAGTCCTAGTTGGATTTTCTGTTACTCGTCGGCCTCGAGGGTGAGCCAGCTTTTCCGACCTCCAGGGCCCTTCGCGCTACAGCCTCTGCTTCCTGCCGCTTTTCCGCGCGAGTGTCCCTCTTCCCTGGACCGTTACTGCTCAGGTGTCTAGTTAGCCTCTGCCCGCCGCCTCCAGACGTCCCGCCACGCGTCCCGCCCCACATCCTCCAAAGGCACAGACCCTGGGGCTCAGAAAGCCCAGATGACAGGGGACTTTCCCACCCCGACTCCCCTAGGTGGAGATGGGGGAACGGAGTAATCATCTTCATGAATGAAACTCCACAAGTCTATACAGCTACGTCTTCCCTCCACCGCTCATTTTTGAGCCAACAGCAACAATGAAGCTTATGGGGCACCGCCTTTGTGCCAGGCACGTGCTCATGGCTCTGATGACCTCTGTCACTGAATCTTCACCTCTCTTGTCCGAGGTCCGTCTTACTGTTAAGCTCATTTATAGATGAGGAAACCGGGGTTCCAAGAGGTGTCTTAACTTGCCCACTATCTTTCAGCAGGTAAGGGACAGGATCTGAAGGTCTTAGTTCCAACCCCCGCCTTTAATCCTTCGGCCACGGCCTGCTATCAGGGCTTTGAAATGGCCTTGGAGCAAAGAGGAAGGGGAGAAATGGGACGCACATTCATTATCAATACTATCAACACAAGGTGGGCTGGATTCCCCCAGGATTTTTTTTTTTTAAGCAGGGAATTCATGCCTGGGTTTGGAGTCACCTCTTCCCCAGGTCCCTCAGCTTGAGCATTGCCCTGAGGACTGGCAGTCCACAGGTGTACTGGATAAGTAACAATGAGCCACCAGCCCTTCCACAACCTTCCTTTCCCGTTAAGTCCTGTATAACTGAGGCCTCTGGGTAATTTGTGCTCCAACCATTACCCTCTCCTGGGACACAGTGATCTTCTAGGCATCCCTCTGTACTCTTGTCTTGAGTCCGGCTTCTGTTAAGATCTGCCTTAAAAACTGCTGAGCTGGCTAAGCATCCTCGCCGAGGTTCGTATTCAGGAGGCAGTCCACACAATTCAGCCTCTCCAGGATGCTCTCGCTTGACCACCCAGCGAAATAATCATAATAGCAAACACTGGTGTAGCACTCACTATGTCCTGGGCATGACCTAAATTCTGATAACTCATTTAAACCTCAAAACCACCTATGGGGGGAATAAAAGATATCACCATTATGCGCATGTTATGGGTCAGAAAACTAAAACAGAGCTTAAAAGTAACTTGCCTAAAATAGTAAGAAGTCTAGCTCCAATATCTGTGCCACCAACCTAGACATCCCAGCCCTAGATCTCTGGTCCTGGTAGAATCCCTGAGAAGTCTCCAGCTCTTTCCTACTGCCCATGCCTCGAGGGAGGAATCAATCCTGGTCTCCAAGAGTCACTCACTTTCTAATCAGCAGAACTGAAGGGATGCCAACGATTGGACTTTTGAAAGAGAACTTACAAGGAAACTTAATTTTCTCATCTACAAAATGAGGATAATAACACCAGCTCACAGTCACTGAAGGAAGGGTGGCAACTGAGATAAGGAGTAGGAAAGACTCTCTGACTATGTGTGCAAATGTTAGTTTCTACTGACAATATGGAAGGATACACAGGTATCCAGAGTCTAGGAGATATAGATTTGAACCATGACATATGACTTACTGGCTGGGTAACCTTGGGCGTACAGGGTTACATAATCTCTCCCAGTTTCATAGGCCTCATCTGTGAAATGGAAGAACCACCCCTATTCCACAGGGTCATTGGAAAGGTCAGAGTCAAGGCACCCAGCGCCGTGGATGACACACACAGCACCCAATGAACGCAGCCAGTATTACTACAACTACCTGCATCCAGGTAAGGGAAGATGCACCTGGTCTCCTCTTGGTCTTCTTTGAGGGGATACAGTTCAGGCCTCACCATAGGATTCCCAGAAGTGGGGGGAGGAAAGGCGGTGGGCAGAAGTGATAAAGAAAGAAGCAGACGTGTCAGGTTTCTGCTCATCTAAGTTCCAGTAAAGAGCAAGGCCCACAGGGGCTGGGCCTAACCCCCATTACCTTGATCCTTCCTTCTCAGTCCCCAATGCCACATCCACCACTGCAGTCCCTCCCAAAATGTCAGGTGAACAGACCACCTCCAGCCTACATCTTGTCCAATAGAGGGTCCTTCTGGCAGGTTCCCTCCTCCGTGGGATCAGGGTCAGTGCTAGCCCATATGCTATCCCATGTGTCTCCCTGGCCGGGTGATAGCATCCCTGAGAGGCCTGGCGGTTAGTCTCCTTGTCCCTCCAGCCACCCCTCCCCGTTTTGGTGCACTTTTGTGAGGCACGATCTGTCCACCAAGCCAGTGTACGGTGGAGGTGGGGGCAATGTTCCCCATCTTCTTCACTCGGCAAAGTGCCAGGCACGTGCTGGAGGGGACGAGGGGTGGTTATAGCAATTAATGATCTCTTGGGCTGCAGCGTGACCCAGCCAGCAGCGAAGTTGTTGTTGGTCAGTCTGTCAGGGTGTGAGACTCCTGGACACACACTCATCAGCCCAACTCTTCTCTGGGCTTTCTAGGATAGCTTTTCTACGATAGCTTGCCCTGCATTTCTCAGCTTCCTTCCTCCTTTCAAAGACCAGAGGGACCCAAGGCGAATCCTCCACAGAGGCTTTTCCACCCTTGCTCCAGGCCTCGCGGACCCGCGCCCTCCTCCCTGCGAGGAGCCTGGGCCTTGTAAACCCACACGATGAAGCGTGTCTAGTGGCCTGCTTGTATCCTGCAGAGAGATCTAAATAGCATTCGCACAGCAAGCTCTAGCTCAGAGTGAGGCAAAGAGGTGAAGTTGGGAAGGGATGGGGGAGGGAAGGGGAACCACGTCTTCCACTAGACGGAAAACTGAACTCCGCGCGCCCTCGGAGCCTCCGCCTCCGACCGCAGTATATCGCTAGTATCTGGCGGAAGAAGCGGGCCAGCCTTTTCTCCTTAGTGCCGGGCAATGGGCATCCCAGCAGGAATCCGAAGGCGCTTCAAAGACACTGCTTTTGTCTCTCTATAATGAAATGGATTCATTTATAAAATAGTTTCCATGAACTTGGTGCAAACCCTCATGGCCGCGCGTTCGTGAAAGGGGCGCAAGAACCAGAGATGTGAAGCCGACCGAGATGAAGGACACTTCACGAGCCGTCTCTTTTCACAGTGGTCTCACCCTGGGCTCCCGACCATAATAACTCAAGTTTTAATTTGACATCACTTTAGATGAACACCAAGTTCGGTACGCTCCCCACACTCTAGACACACTCTCCCCACCTTTCTGCTGCGCGAAAGCAGCCTGCGCCCAGATTTCCTTTGCCCTGGCATCCCCTCCAAGTCGCTGCACTTCCCCTGGAGCCTCGCGTGCTGGGCCGCGCGCGACCGGGTTGATCAGTCTGGGGCCGCCCTACTAGCACCGCCGACTAGTAGGGACTCCAGGGAGCCCAAGGGAGCGCCACAGGCCGGAGTGGGGTTGCGGGGGCGGGGGAAGGAGATAATCACAGACTTGAAACCGCTGCCTGGGCAGGAACAAGATCCGGCCTTTTGACTTGCGAGTTTTAAGGTAAAAAGTAGAAGAAAAGGTTCCCACCTTACATGGTTTCCCCACTTGGACCAGTTCTGTGGTTGCAGATTGGTGAAGGGGTTCATACTGGCGTGTTGCTGTGGGCAGGATACTGGACGCTCAGCGCCCAGGGGGCCTGCGCAGGAGAAACCTCAGTGATGTGTTCTTTAAAAGAAGTGCTAGGCCGGGCGCAGCTTCTGAAGAAGGGATGGTTCAACTCTGTTCCACTTGAGCTGACTCCCGAAGTCACGCCATAGGAAAATGAGATCCGTTGTGGCAGCTATGGGCCAGGGTAGAGCATCGTTCAATATCATCCCCACGGGGCGTGGGAGGAGCAGTGGGCCGTAAAGTGCGGTGGGAGCTGGACCAACTTGCTTGGTAGCCAGATTTACAAGGCAGGCGCGCCGATTTTCTTTGGTTCCTATGTCATTTAGCGAGGAAGCCGGGCGTGTAAACCACCCCCGGACCCCAAAGACGACACTCTGCGCTGACCCTGCTCCCGCTTTCTGTTTGGCTCCGGAAGCTAAACCCCGCCAGCCTGAGCCAGAGACCCGCCCCGCTTTTCTCCTGCACGCCCACTAACGGGTCCCTTAACCATGCCCCGCCCCCAGGCGCCCGGGCCACTCGCGAAGCAGCGAGCGCAGCTCGGGGAACGTCGGCCAGTGCCGCCCGCAGCCAACCTGCTCCAAACGCCTGCAGCCCCTCCAACCCTCGGTCCTCAGCAGCGCTAATGTATTGTCCTGGAAGGAAGGGAACAGCAAACTGAAAACCATTAGGCCGACAAAGACCTATTTATTTCCTGTAAACAGGAGATACCATGTAACGGACATTGTACCTAAAAGTAAACAGCCAAGGCTTTTTATAAGAAGGGGTTAGAGGCAGCAAGTAGATGCCAAGCAACGAAATGACGCGGTAGATGCACTTTCCCGCTTTCTAAACCTCGCGGCCTCGGCTCAGATCTCCTCCCCGGGCCCAGACAGCATCGTTTGAGCTGGGGTCTTCTATACGCCAGAGGTTATGGAACTAATGCCTTTCCCTTTACTTAAACCCCCCAGGATTATTGTTTATTTGTTCGAGTTCGTTTGATGTACGCAGCAGCCCTGGTGGAAAACAAAAGTTCTCGTTTTGCTCTCTTTTCACCACACCATCTTTCTCCCATCTCTTGGTCCGGTTCCCTTCTTCTTTCCCCACGCCGCCCCAGGAAGACGTCACAAATTTCGAGGTGTGCAGCCGCCAGAACCCCAAGCTGGGACAAAACGGGGCCTCCATCAATGCAACACCCCCACGTTCCCAGGAGGTCCTAATGACACGCATCATCCTCTCTGATCGGAAGGTGAAGCGAGCGTTCATGTCTTGATTCAGTTTGCCGGGGAAAGGATTCACAAGGCCTGTCGTGGGCTGTGGCTTAGGTAATTTTTTTTTAGTGTGCAGAAATGACAAGGATGTTTGAACACATTTTTCGATCCCCACCCCCACCAGCAACTCAACCGCGCAAACTCCCAGAGACAGAGGACCTCCGGCGCGGGGAGGGACGCTCGATGTCTTTCTCAGATTAGCCTTCCCTGCGCAGGAAGCTCGCTCAGAATTCTGGCGCAACTTGCCCTCTTGCTGCAGAAGACACTCGATGTTATTAGCTTCTTGCTAAGGCGGCCCTTGAGGCCTTAGGGATGGGGACGTGACAATAACTGATATTTAATAAGCCAATGGCTAAGGGGTTGGTTTGTGGCCTTAGTGTTTTAATCATTTGAACCAGAAGAGCAGAACAAACTTATGGTTCAAGGCTTTCTTCCCTATACCCCGGGCTTTTTCCAGGACCTTTCAGTTTACCTGGCTGGAGGAGGGTCCTGAACCTTCAGGGTGACGCAAACCCCGCGCCTGCGCTCGCGCGCGCGCGTGCGTACACACACACACACACACACACACACACACACACACACACACACACACACACACACACGCATTTGAACGCTCAGCAATCCTTTTCCAAGGCTGTTCCCTCTTTCCGGGGAAATAAAGCCTAGATTAGAACCTTCTGCCGGCTTCCTCACTTGGCCGTCTGGTCTGCATTAGTGTTTTTATAAGGGACTCAAACAAATCGAATACAAGGTCACCAAATAATTAACAGTTGTGAATTCCCTCCGTCCCCATTAAAATACTTCCCTGCTTATATTTCATTTTCCGTTTGCCAACGACAACAGGGTCCAGGCAAAAGCACTGCTGCGTTGATTACACCACTCTGCGGCCCAGGTCCACCCAGAAACTCGCTGTTTTGCATAAACATGCTGTACCATGGACACTTCAATCGTGAGGGAACCATGCGGCTCTTAGAATGTGCTCCTTGCAGACCGGCTACCCCACAGTTGTCCTGCCCTGCCCCTGATAATCACGATCCAGAAGGTAAACCAAGAAGTCAACAAACAACCGCAAACTCTCCTGAGAGTCATTTCTAGGGTGTCAATTTCCTCAAGGATGTTCAGATCTCGTTTTGGTTTTTATCTTTCTCTGCTGCCTCCTTTCTGAGAATGCTATTGTGACAACCAAAAATTATTTTTAAAGAGTATTCTTATTTCAAATCATCTGAAAACATAACTCACAGCAATATTCTTAGACTCATTTGGGTTTCCTCCTCCTTGGGAGGATTTTTGTCCACCTTGTTGGAATTTTGTGACACTTCTCACTACATAAACTGAAAGTCCGAGTTTTGTTTCTCTCTCCCTCCCCCTCTATCTCTCAGCCATGTTGAATTCATAGAAGTTCTAATTGTCTGCCTTTTCCAGGCCCCAGGGTACTGAGTCCAGTCTTTTAATGAGTTATATCTTGTGCTAACTGTTATTTTCCTATATCCAACCTGGTCCATTCTGGTCCTATAATTGTACCAACACACACATGCACACACTGTCTCATCTTTATGGATCCAAAATCATTTTAAAGCACAATACAGAGGCATTTTAAAAGATCAGGAATAACATGATTTGTGCCTTTACAAATAGTATAAAGAAGAAACAAGGCACTGAACAGAGTCAGACCCTTAAATCCAAAGTTCCACTCAACCGACTAACTGGGTCTTAAGAGGCTACAGAGGAACATTAGCCGGGGTAGGAAATCTCCATTGTTTTACTTCTGCTTCTTGCTCCTTTCCTTTAGAAACTTCCACACCCCTTACCCTATTCATATAGTGCCGTAGGCACTAGAACCAGAGGTGAGCTTCACCTCTTATTATCTGTGTGACCTTGAGCAACTTGCTTAACCTCTCTCTCTTCCTAAATTCGCCCGTAAAACAGTGATTTTTAGGACTTTCCTGGAAGTTGTTATAATTAAGTGAAATAACTCATGTAACAGATTTTAGCACAGTACTTGGTACACAGTAAATGCTCAGTGTATCTTGTTTATTATTATTACCCCTAGGTGTTTGGAATTTGGAGAGCAAACTGAAAGGAGGAACATCCTTTTTTTTAAAAAAACTGCAATAAGGTCTCCTCATGGTGGTGGTGGTGGTGGTGGGGAGGGTTGCAAGGGGGAACATAGGACAGAACGTGCTGTCTTAAAGCACTCTTGATTCACTTTGGACAGTTTATCCCTGCTCTCCCTCTCTTAATCACACACTTCACATGTAACTTTTGGGGTTCCAGTTTCCCAGGTGAGGAAAGCTTTTTACAAATACTGTACATGAATAAGTAGTTCTTGCCTCTTCAGGATTCCTGCCATTTTCTTTGCTCATCCCCCGGAGGGACGCCAGCTCCCCGAAGCTGACCAAGCCTGCCACGTTCGATGGCGATTTAAACATCACCGAGGCAAGGCGCCAAGTTAGCGCGGCTGGCCCAGCTCTAGGCTGGTGGTTGCTCTTTCCTCCTTGCTCCGCCATCCACGGGTTGGGGGAGGGGATGTTGAAGGGTTTGGCGCGGTTCAGAGTCCCCACGTGAGAGGGGCGGAAGTCCTCAGGAGACGGGGATGCGCGGCTGGCGGGTCCCTTCCATCACGGGAGACTAGACACCGTTTGATGTGTTATGACATGAACCCTCAATTAGATCGCTGAGTTGAAACACTCCAATCAGGGGCCCGATGCTAAGCAAGCCCCGGAAGGTCCAGCCCGAGGTCACCGCTGGTGACACATCAAATCAAAATCAGTGAGAGGGAAAGTGAGGCTTTCCCTTTATCAAGCTGGGGCTGTAGCCTGCACGGTACCCCCTCCTCTGCACGCCCCCTCCAGCCCGCGGCTCCGCACTCCTTCGCCCCCGCGCGGCCTGCGACGAGTCGCGCAGCCTTCCCAGTTAACTAACTGCAGTTCTTGTTTGCTGGGAAACTGAGGGCGTGGGAGAGACCGCGCCTTTGAAGCTGCGGTCCAGGTGGTCAGGTCTTCTACTGCTGCGGACCGCGCACAGCTCCAGCTCTCGACGGCGTTCCGGAGTTGAAGCCGTACGTCTGGATCTCGGTCCGGCTAGCCTGGAGACCTTGCCTCGGAAACAGGGCCCACCCCACCTCCAACCTGGGCGCACAGCCAGGTCCTTCCCTACCTCCGGCGCCCAGGGGCGCTCAGCGCGGTGCCTGGGGGAGAGGCTGCATTGCAAGCTAGGTTGAAGCCAGCCACTGTCTGCCCCAGACCTGAAGCCCCCCAAGACTCCCCCACAATCGCCTGAATGCCTCAGGCGTCGGTAGAAACCTCGGAACCGCCTGCAGGGTCCCTTGGTCCTGTGCCAAACTCACAGGGCGCAGCGAACGAGCTAGGGGTGTCTGCTTGGGGGAGGAGCAGAAATTCTTGAAACTTCCCTTCGGAGGAAAAGAAAATGCTTGCCCAACCGCCCGCCAGCCTGGGCCTCCCGGATTTCTTCCCTTGGGGAAAGGCCTCTTGAGCAATCTCTCTGAGTTTTCTTAGTCTCTCCTTCGACTAAGGTGGAGGAAAAGGAAGATGGTAAACAGAAGATTAGGAGGGAGAGAGACAGAGGCAGAGCTGGGGATGGAGAGGGGAAGTTGGCGAGCTGCGCTGGCAGCACCGAGGCCTGGGACCCAGTTTTTTATTTGCAAGGGTGACTTTAGTAGTCCTAAAATCACCATAAAATATCCGGCGTTAATTTGCGGCCTGGACCTTTCAGCAGCTCATGAACCTCGCTGACCTCCGGCTGCAGCCGCGAACCTAGCGAGGGCAAGACCCTTCCCGCAAGGAAGGCGACTACAAGTGAGGCGGCTGGGAGCTGGAGCCCGGCAAGCTCCGAGCCTTCAGCCTGTTCTGAGAAGCTTCGAGGACGTGCGGGGACCCAAGGCAGCCAGGGCGGTGCAGCCCTCTCAGCCCGAACCCGGCGCTTGCAGGTTCCTGGGCGACCCCACTTTCACTGACCGTAGTGGGAGGTGGGGAACGGTTCAATGCGAGGAGCTAAATCTGGACAGCATGATGGAGCAGATAATTCCCTAAATCTCTTTTATCTGCTCCTTCCTCTCTTCTCGTCCTTCCTTTCTTTTTTCTCCCTCTTTTCCTGTCTCCCTCTACGTTATTGTCTCTCCGCTGCAGGAGCTGAGTTCCAGCCTGTGGATCCCTCCCCAATTTCTGGAACCAGGGGGAGCGCGAGGCTCTCTCGAAGGCACTCGCCATGCTCCTGACCAACAGCCGCAGCAAGGAGCCCGCGCAGGAGTTCCGCAGACACCCGCGCCCGCGGAGGAGGCCAGTGACGGGGGCTCTGGTAGGAGCGCAGAGAGAAGAGCGTTGGCTAGCTGAGAAAGGTGGGTGAACACACCCATGTGGATTAAGTACTGTAACAACAAACCCCCAAACTTAGCTGCCCTGCCCCTGCCTCCGGCCCGCCCTGCCAATTGCTGCTTCTGCCTTTGCAGAAACCACTCGGTTGTGGCCTCGGAGCTGCCAAGAGAGTGCTTCAGGAGCAAAGAAGCCCGAGGGCGCGGGCTCCCGCCCGACTGACGATATTCACACCCAGCACAGGGACAAACCGAGAAGCCTGGCAGTCGCGGGGCCAGGGCACTGCCACACGCGGCTCGCAGACTCGCTTCTGCCGGCTTTTCCAGAGCCGACGGGAACACCGGGCTCTCCCACGCTCACGTATGCTGCAGGGCCCGCCCGGCCCCCACCGCAGCTCAGGCCTTGGACCGCGCACCCCATACAACCCGGGACCCCGTGGCACGGATTCCGTTAGTCCCCGCAGCGACCCCTCTACAGCCCAAGTCATTTGCCTGCCTCCTCCCGTCCTCCACACTTCCTCCACCAGCCACCAGAGGAGCGGCCACCACGCTGCTTTCTGCAAAAGATGAGAAAGAAGGAAGACGGGAGAGAGAAAGGAAGGAAGAGGAAGAAGGAAGCGAGGGAGGATTGCAAACTGTAATTAAATCTGCAGCCGCATCCAGAAACTTACTCGGGCTTGAGAAAAAACACTTTAAGAAAAGAAAGGGGGAGGTGTCCAGAGCGGGAAGGGAGTTCACAAATGCAGCCTCCTGCCAGAGCCGGAGCAGCGCCCAGGCTGCGGAGCTCCAGGGTGAAAGGCGACGGGCGTCTTTGCCACTTACCTAGTCCCCTGTCTACAAAGCTAGTGATCGTATTAGCCGACTTGGAAGATTGGAAGAAACTGGCATTGATGCCCAGCTTCTCGGCGATGGAGTAAGTCCTGTAGATGGACAGCATGTACTCGTGGGGCACCACGCGCGGGCCCCTGCCTGGCAGCTCCTGCGCCTGGGGCTGCTGCGGTGGCCGCCGCAGGAGCTCATCCTGCGACCGCGGCTGTGGCTCCTCGGGCACCGGGGGCGCCCTGGACGAAGCACTCTCTGGCGGCGCTCGCGGCATCTTCCGCTCTTTGCGGCTTCTCATTCCCTTGGCTGAGCCCAGCTCGGCGGAGGACGAGGAGGATGAGATGGAAGCCTGCTGGAAACCGGGCAAATCCCACAGGAAACTGATGAGGAAGACCGCTAAGAGCAGGACCCTGGGAGTATCCATGGCGAGCGAGTGGCAGCGTCTCCCCAAGAGGCGGCTGTGCTGGGCGCGAGGGGCGCAGAGCGGCTGGACAGCGGCGGGGGCCCGGCTCCTCCTGCGGACTCGGAGTGCGAGGAGCCGGGTCCCAGCCACACAAACCCCGGCCCTGCCACGCCCCCTCCCGCCCCTAGCCGGGAGGGGAGGGGAGAGGAACGGAGGGTGGGAGGAGAGGCCGGGGAGTGCGGCCCGGAGGTGTGGGGGAGAGGGGCCGCGGTGTGCTGGTGTGGCAGTGAGAAGCAGCGCCCCCGCGGGACGCGCGCGGGGTTGCGGGGCGGTGCGCTCAGCGTGGGCTGGGTGCTCTGAGTTGGAGAAGGCGGGAGCGGCAGCCCGGCAGCGAGCAAACCAGGGGTTTCCTCAGAGTCAGGGTCTCCCTAGCACTGTTCGAAGGTCGGTCCCTGCGCAGCGCCTGGGTCCTCGAAAGTCGCCTCCACTTTGCTGAGAGCGTGCTGCCCGGGAGAAGGGAAGCGGTGGTGGCGTTCCCCAGAGACAGCTCCGAGCTGGCACCCTTGCAGCCGGCTGCGCGCTAACTCCCGGCCGTGGTACCTTCCTTCCTCGGTCCCAACTTCCAGGCAGGCGGTTCGCTCCCTTCAGGGCCCAGCCCAGGGCCGGAGAAGCCTTGACGCGCGCCAGGCGCAGGGCCCAGCCCTGAACAGTCCCATACTCTCGTTGGGGTACCGACCTCCACAAAGGCAGGGCATCTGTTCCTGACCCTCAAGGTCAGGCAAAGGCCACGAGATTTTAGAGTCTGGATGGATTCTAAAAGCGGCCGCGCTTTCCTCCAGGCCCCAACGTCTCGAAGTCCCCTACCTCTTCTGACTCTGGGTTTAGCCGCTTCTTTTCTCCTTCGTCTGTTCCTCAGGTCCTCTTCCCTCTGGAGGCCTGGCCCCCGCCTCCACGGCATCCCCATTTTTCCTCTTTTTTTCCTCCCGCCTTCAATACTTTCTCCTTCCCCAAGTGCCTCCTGCATTCCAATCCCCTTCTCCCCAGCCGGCTTCCCATCTCAGTCTGCCCTCCCATCGCTCTCTGCCTTCCCACCCTCTCCCGCCCTGGCCTCCACCTCCCCGTCCACGGACCCTCCCTTTGCAGCTCTTCCCCAATCTGTTTCTCTTCAGCCCAGCCTCGCCCCATCACGAGTTTCCTTTATCTATCCCCAGATTCTCCAGGCCTGCCTTCCCGCCCACTGCCCCGCTTTCTCCCCAGCCGGACGCTGCCAGTCCAGGCGGCGGGCTGCGTCTCTCCCGCATCGCTTGGTGCCCTGGAACGCTAACAAGCTTCCCTGTGCATCTACTAGATGCTCAGCCCCTAGCCATAACACGCTCTCCTTTCATCGTCCCAACAGCTCTGTGAGGGTGGCCTTCCTGTTTTCACGTGCACAGATTTAAAAACTGAGACTGAGAGAATCATTTTTAAAATGACTTTTCCAAGGACACTTAACCAAGAAGACATGCCGTTAGGGACAGAACCCAGGGCTCAGACCCCAAACCCAGTGCTCTTCCCATTTCAGCATAGAAAACTCATTCACTGGCCCAATATCTCCATTTCATTCTTGCTTTTTTCTTTTCTTTATGGTTTTATTTGATCTGCCATGGTTTCCTCCCCCTGCTGCTGACATGTGTGTTCTCTCTCTAACCTCTCTGTTCCCCTCCTGCTCCCTTCTCCCCCTTCTCCCTTTTGCTGTTTCATTCTTTTTCCTGTCCCTGCTGGACCCACTCACCTGACTGTTGGGGGAGAGAGTTTTGTGTCCTTGCTCCCTTCCCTCCTTAACTTCCTTCAGGTCTGGGCTGTGCCCCCCACCCTAGGCACTGGCCTTGACCTGGTAATGGCAAAAAAGAGAACTTGTGCATTGGGCACGGTTGTAAGCCCAGTATGTATATTATTTCATTTAACCCTCAAAATGATTTTATGAAATAAGTCCACATTGTCCCTATTTTACAGATAGAGAAACTGAGGCCCAAGGTCACACTAATCCAGAGCCTGGGCCCCTAATCACTGGGCTATGGAGCTACTGCTCTCCTCTTGATCTCCTTCGTGGATTCCCCTTTTTGGTCTGATCCCAGTTTTGGTTTCATGATTGTCCAGTTCTGAGACTTTGGACTCCAAGGTGCTTGACCATACTTCCTCTCTCTGCTTTAAAGTAATTGATTATTTACTAAATTGACAGCATAAAAAAAATGAAACGAAATGAAAACAATTGCTTCTCAGATTTTTGCTACTACAACAAATCAAAATGTTTTTGCTTTTATGGGTTCCCTTCCAGTCCTTCTTTATTTTTTTGTGCCACACCGTTTTCATATTATTGTAACCCAAGAATAGATGCTATGTTGTATCCTTCCTTTGTTACTTAACATTATACCCAAAACACGTCTGCTGGTGCTTCTTTTCATTTTCTTGGTTTGCTGTACTACTGCCAAGCCCATTTCCTTCAAAATCTCTCCCCTGTGTCCATCTGCCCCTCTGCAGGTCTTCACCATCCCACGATGGCCTGCTTATGCCACCTCTGAAAAACCACAGACTCAACACCCCTCATTTGTCACTTGCAGGAGCAGCATTTCCCATTCTGCCTACCTGTCAAGTAGGCGTGCACATGTCTTGTCTGGCCTGCTCTGTGCCTTGCTCTGCCCATCTGCCTGAGTGTCATCTGAAGAGGCCTTCCCCTTGTGGTGTCTCTCCACCCCTTCCCTGAGGGCAATGAAAAATTGTGGTTTGTGTTATCAGTATTTTAATTTCTATCAGTATGGTGTCTGGTTAATTATGATTCATGGTTTCAGACCCTCCATCCAATAAAGTGCTTCCTGCCTGTGACTGTAGCCCTGTGTTCTCTCTTTATCTTGCCCACAGCAACTATTATCTGATATAAGTTATAGGTAAACAGGAAACAAAGTGATGAGCTTATTTGCTCCAGCTTAGGATCTCTCAGCACAATAGATGGAGTCATGTGTAAGAGTAAATGGCACTGGGACAGTGACCACAAAGGATGTGGTCTGTCTTCCCGGCTTCAGGATTCCCCTGGAGCAGATATTACTCTGCTTCATTGCTACCAGTCTCTGGTCTATGCAAGGAGAATGCTGTGCTTTGCCAGAAAGGATTGCAGTGCTCATTTCACAGGTGAGCAAACAAAGGGACACACAAACTCAGAGGAGGGTCCTTAGGTCATAAACGGTCAGAAATCTAGCCAGGATTAGGAGGCAAGTCTTTCTGACTCTTAATCCAACCCTTTCCATATATTAAAATAACATTTTCATTTTTCAAATATAGTGAAAATGGTCCACATAAATGTATAAAGAAAGCCTTTTCTCCTCCTCTCTTTCAAATAAGAATTCACCCCAAAGTTAACAAGGCTATGCCAAGGCCTTTGCTCGCTCGCTCTCGCGCGCGCTCTCTCTCTCTCTCTCTCTCTCTCTCTCTCTCTCTCTCTCTCTCTCTGTGTGTGTGTGTGTGTGTGTGTGAAAAATAAAGATACAAAGAGCACAGTGCAAGTCAAAACTGCTTTTAGATCTCACATTTTAACAATTTAAAATAATGTTATAGAATTAAGCTTTCAGTCCAGTCCTAGATTCTCTCGTAATTTCTTCAGCAATTTTATCTATGAAGAACATAAAAATAGGTGAGAGGTTCTTAAGCTGAAGTGAGAACGGCCTGTGTAGGCACCTTTAGCAGCTCAGCCAGGGCATTCTTTTCGTAGTTAGATTTTTTTTCTCCCCAAATAGAGGGAAATACAGACAACTGTGCGGTATGGTATGTCCTGCCCCCCTGTGGACGCCGATGGAATTACCTACGGAGAATCAAAAGCACGATATATGGGAATGTTCACAGGCACTTACAAGATGAGCAAGAAATAGTGACATCTATTAACATGATTTTAAGAAATCAGAAAGTCATATGTAAGGTGTGTGTAGCATTTGGCAACAAAACATCCATAAATGAAAGATCTGCCTGCCCAGAGATACAGAACCAAAGCAAATAGAATTTTCCTGTTGCTATCCAAAATCTTTAAATTATTATTTCATATTAATCCAAGGAAAGAAGATTCTCTAAAACAAATAAAGGAGTTTATCTGCTTTATTAGGTCATTTTCACTGAAGTGTCACTTGAAAGGCAACTTGTATAAAAATGACTATGGACATTTGACTTTTTGTACAGGCTCTACCCACAGGTGAAGTGGGCAGAGCAGTACCCATTATTTAAAGGCTCTGGAAATATATCTTAGGAGGACATTATAGTTTGAGGTACTGTCTTCATAAGATCCCAGTTAAAATACAAATGTTGTTGAGTATTTTTGTATTTTACTGTCACTATTATGCTATTCTGAATAAATTGATAAACCGATAACCTGATAGGATTAGCTAGCTGTCACCTATGTTGTCCAACATAAATGAGACTTCAGACAGGTAGATTTTGATTAAAAGAAGGATAATGACCTGGACCAAGGCAGTGGGTTTAAAATTCTGCTCCTTTGAGCTTCTAGAGCTTCTGGCAAGAGTAATGGGGACACTAACCAGGAAGGGCTCACGTTGCCCATAGTTGCTCTAACCTGAGCAGGTCTGCTCTTTAGTTTTTTCACATTTCCATAAAATTTCATCTGCAGAAAAGTTCCCTCAACAAAGAAAAAAAATAATAAGAAAGCCATTGTCTTAGAGTCCTGAGCAATGTTCCTCATAGAGGGTCAAGGGGGAAAAACGTAGGGAGTCCTGAGGATCAGGGTAAAGGTGAGGACTCTGGAAAGGTGGAAGGTGAGTTAAAAAAAAAAAAGAAGCCTTTTAGGGAAGGGTACACAAGATAAAACTCCTTCACAACGTAGACCAGGAGATGCCAGCTCAGTAATTCTTCCTGCTTCCCCCAATTTATATAGAGACTAATCTTTCCATTTCCTTTGTTTGTTTGTTTGGGCATTCCCATTTTTTCACGGGATGATTTACAGACAAGTTAGATGAAATGGAATCAAGAGTTGTACTCAATGATATAATAGTCATAACCTCTCTGGGCCTCAGCTTCCCACCCTATCAGCTGAACGAGGTCTGATTCAGAGATCCAGTCAGTCCCATGCCTGCCACCTATATGAGAGTACTGAGATGCACAGAGAATTCGATGTAGTTGAAAGAAGCATGTAGACCCACTGTGTGTACCAAATCAATCCATTCACTGCTATCCTTTGGTTTCACACAGGGCACATACATGTCCAAACATGTTGTAGTTTGCCACCACCACCAGTGGTTCTCAAAGGGTGGCCCCCTGATCAGCAGCATTATACATAACCTGGAAATTTGTTAGAAATACAAATTCTTAGGCCCCACCCCAGATCTACTGAATCAGAAACTCTAGAGCTGGGGCCCACCGATCTACATTTTAACAAGCTGAGGTTTGCAAACCATTGGTGTATACCATGAAATAAGGGCAAGCTACCTGCCAAGAACTTTAAGAAATGCTTTGATTTTTAAGAGAAAGCTGTAAAGGAAATGCATAGTATGCAACTTTATTCTTAAATTAATGATTCTCATTCCTAATGAGCAAATAATTTTCATCCCCCATGCAAACCAGGTGTATTTAATTGCTTACAGTCATACCAGGCCAAATGTGACTAATCTGGCCAGATCTCTAAAATTAAGTGGGGTCGGGCCTGTTTAGAACCTGAAAAGGAGACAAAAACTGTATCAGAATGAAGCTAACTGTAGACATCTTATAAACTATGGATGTTAAAAGAAAGAGGAAGACATTGGAGTTGATGGTTTGTATCCCATCTCAGTCACTTCCTAGCTATACAAACTCAGAATCTTCTAACTTTAGTTTTGTCACCTTAGATGGAAGTGAAAATATGTCCCTCTAGGTTTTTTATGCAGATTACACACATATGTAAATTCTTATTAAGCATATGTAAATTCTTATTACAGATATTAGTAGACACAATGATCATTAATTACTCAACCATCTGGATTTTTTAAAATATCAAATAATTCTCTGTTAATTTAATTTCATTTAATTTTTATTTATTTATTTCACTTTGCATACATTACTTTAATTTGCACAGCCACCCCAGCGAGATGGGTTTTGCCCCTCTTTTTACCATAAATACATATACGAAGTGCAAAGAGGTTAGCTATCTGTTAGTTTTAGTTAGTTCTCAATCTTTATACCTTTGTTCTAGAATTACATTTTAAAAGTTCAATTTAACTAGCTTTCATAACCTTTTAAGAATTTATTTTTCCTAAGTAACTTCTCTAAAAAGGCTAAATTTGTTTGTTGTCATGAGCTTTCACTGTATTTCACTGTGAATTTGTGGCAACACTGTTCTTCTGTAATGATTCGACATGTTTTATGCTTGTCCAAACATTCTAGATTAAAAACACATTGCAGTTTGCTAATAGGTATTGGAATACTTAAATTGAGCAAAATGCCTTCTCAAATGAGCATATAGGATGCTTATGAGAGTAAAGATGATTAAATTCTAGGAATAATTTGATCCTTGCCAAATCTTGCATGAAAATTACGGTTATATAGGAAATTATCTTTCCTGTTTAGGATCAGAATTGGTTTTAAAAATTACTACCAACTTTGTAAACATTAAAATAGAAGCAATAAAGATGTGAAATTTCACACAGGGGATCTACAATATTTGGATAATTATAAGCATATGGCTACTTTACATGAGATCTCTTTTAAAAGTGTATTTACTAGGGCTCTGGGAAAACAGAAGTTCTCAAATTCAAGGTTTATTTATATGCACTGAGAATGTCACCTTTACTATCAATTTAGCACGATAATTTTTGCTTTAGAACTCCAGATAGTATTAGCTAAATTATTGCAGTATCTGTTGTTTATTGCTCTCTATTTATTACTATTCCAAGTTTTACTTGTAAAAGAGATTGCAAAGAACAATTAACTACTTCATTAAAAGTGGTGAATGCTTTCTCAATAATCTTAGAAATCATTTCATATATTTTATGTTAATATTTAGGGCATAAGACTACACTAACTAGTTTCAAATAGGAATGATTGATATAACTATTTAATTTCATGTGCTTTTTAAAAACAATACTTCAAAGTATTTGTTCCTATGAATCACTAAAAATAAAGACAAATCTGTTGCCTATTCATTTAGAATTAAATAAACACTTTAAATTTGAGAAATTTCATTTTGAAATTAATAAATATGGGATTTAGCAGTTTGAAAAGTCAGTGTAAGCTTTACCTTTCCTCAAAAAGCCTTCTGTCCACGACTTTGCTTCTCAAATGCTGAGATTATGAAATGCCACAGTTACAAGTTATAATGAATTGGTCTTAAAAACAAAGTACAGAGACAGAAAGTAGAATAGTGGTTGCCAGAGGTTGGAGGGAGTAGATAGTAGGGAGTTAGTGTTTAGTGGGTGCAAAGTTTCAATTGGGGAAGATGAAAAATTTCTAGAGATGGATGGTGGTGATGGTTGCACAACAATGGGAATGTACTTAATGCCACTGAATTGTACACTTAAAAAACGACTAAAATGGTCAATTTTATGTTGTGTATATTTTACCACAATAAAAACTACAAAGATTTAATAAAACAATTCAAGACATACCCATTTATAAAATAATATGCATAAAGGCAGAACTTTCTAGACAGCTTTGTTGAAAATTTTGGCTTCTTAATCCCTTTTTGCACAGGCTGTTGATAAGCACAACTGACAGTGAATTTATACCTATCTACACAAATGTCTTTTGGAAAATTTGTATTAAGCCCTTTGGGATTAAAACCCAACTCTTCTCCACCTCTCCAACTGTATCATGTGAACCGTCTTCAATTCCTTTTTTTCCCCTTAGATAAGATCATTTTAGTTTGCCTTCAGTTATTCCCACTTCCTTGACTCCTGAGGCTTTTTGATCACCGCCTCCTTCACTGTATGCTCTTTCTCTCTATGAGTCATCTCTGCCTGTTTGGCCTAAGCTTGTTTCAGTTGGGTTTTTAGCTCTCATTGTCCTCACTCTTGGTCCTGTTATCTTCTCTCTTTTCATTCCCACCCTCTCCTCTTTCTTCCAGCCCCTTCTTTTTATCCCCTTTATTCCGTCACCCTTCTATTCCTCTCTTTTAACTAGCTAGCATTTGGGACTGAATCATATTTAAAACTTTTCTTTCACATTGATAGTAATTGAAGCACCAAATGAATTGAATAATACATTTTTCACTTAAAAAAAGACAAAAACAAAAATCCTACCACTTGAAACTAATCTACTTTTCCTTTTATTTAAATGCATTTCCTTATTACTATTGAAATCAAATCAGTAATAAAAAAACTCCTTGTGAACAAAAGTCCTGGACCAGATGACTTCATAGGTGAATTTTACCAAACATTCAAAGAAGATTAACACCTTTAGTTCTCAAACTATTCCAAAAATTTCAAGGGATGAAAGGCTCTCAACTTCATTTTCTGAAGCCACTATTACCCTGATTCCAAGTCAGACAAAAACATAACAAAAAAAGAAAGTTATAGGCCGATATCCATGATGAACATATGAGGTGTGATCAAACAATACAGTGAATGTTTAAATAAAAAAAGAATTATTACACTAAAAGACACATTGCCACTAATCCTCCTCAAAGCACCTCCCCTCCCTTTGAACACACTTATCCCATCATTCTTGCCACTTTCTGAAACAGTTCTAGAAGTCCTCTTCCATGTCATTAGTTGTGCTGTCATGGCTACCTTGATGTCCTGAATCCATTCAAAACATTTTTCTTTCATGATCATTCTGACTTTGGGGAAAAGCCAGAAGTCGCATGGTGCCAGATTTCATGAATAGGGTGGATGAGGACACACCATAATGTTTTTATTTGACAGAAATTGCCATATACTAGAAGCGATGTTTGACATGGAGTGTTGTCATGATGGAGGATGAAGCAAGGACTCTCATGAAAGAGGACTTCCAGAACTGCTTCAGAAAGTGGCAAGAATGATGGGATAAGGGTGTATAAAGCAATGGGGCATCTTTTCAGGGGGGTTAATGGAAATGTGTCTTTTACCATAATAAATTTTAAAAAAATTTAAACAGTCACTGTGTCTTTTGATCACACATTGCAGATGAAAAAATTCTCAAAAAAATATTAACAAACTGAATTCAGCAGTACATAAAAAGATCATACACCATGAATAAGTGGGATTTATTCCTGGGATGCAAGGCTGGTTCAATATCTGCTAATTAATTAACGTATACACCACATAAACAAAATTAAGGATAAAAATAATATGATCACATCAACAGATGCAGAAAAAGCATTTGACAAAATCCAACATCCATTTAGGATAAAAACTCTCAGCAAAGTGGGAATAGAGGGAATATCTTCAACATAACAAAGGTCATATATGACAAACCCACAGCTAATATCATACTTAACAGGGAAAGCTAAAAGCATTTTCTTAAAGATCAGGATCAAAACAAGGATGTCCACTTTCACCACTTTTATTAAACATGGTATTGGAAATCCTAACCACAGCAATCAGACAAGAAAAAGAAATGAAAGAGATCCAAATTGGAAAGGAAAAAGTAAAACTGTTATTATTTGCAGATGACATGATACCATATATACAGAACCTGAAAGACTCCACCAAAAAACTATTAGAACTGATAAACGAATTCAGTAAAGTAGCAGGATAGAAGATTAATATTTAGAAATCAGTTGCATTTGTATATACCAATAACTGACTATCAGAAAGAGAAATTAAGAAAACAATCCCATTTATAATTACATCAGAAAGAATAAAATATGTAGGAATACATTTAACCAAGGATATAATAAACTTGTGCACTGAAAATTAAAAGGCATTAATGAAAAAAATTGAAGAATACACAAATAAATGGAAAAAGAGTCCCTGTTATGGATTGGAAGAATTAATATCATTAAAATGTCCATACTACCTAAAGCAATCTACAGATTGATTGAATATAATCCCTATCAAAATACCAATGATATTTTTCACAGAACTAGAAAAAATAATCTTAAAATTTATATGGGATCATAAAAGACCCTAAATAGCCACAGTAATCTTGAGAAAGAAGAACAAAGTTGGAAGTGTTACAATACCTGATATCAAACGATACGACAAGGCCATAGTAATCAAAACAGCATGGTACTGGCATAAAACAGACACACAGATCAATGGAACAGAACGGAGAACCCAGAAGTAAGCCCACACCGATACTGTCAGTTAATCTATGGCAAGGGAGTCAAGGGAGGCAAGAATGGGGTAAAAAGAGTCTATTCAATAAATGGTGTTTGAAAAACTGGACAGATACATACAAAAACATGAAACTAGGCCATCTTTTTACACCATTTACAAAAATAAACTCAAAATGGATTGGAAACTTAAATGTAAGACCCGAAACCATAAAACTCCTAGAAGAAATCATAGGCATTAAACTCTGAAATTGCTCTTATTTTTTCTGATCTATCTCTTTCGGCAAGGGAAACAAAAGAAAAAAAAATAAATGGGACTACATCAAACTAAAAAGTTTTTTACAGCAAAGGAAACCACCAACAAAATGGAGAGACAATCTAATGAATGTGAGAAGATATTTGCCAATGATACATCTGATAAGGGGTTAATATCCAAAATATATAAAGAACTCATGTAACTTAACACCCCAAAAAACTAACAGTCTAATTAAAAAATAGGCAGAGGACCTGAATAGACATTTCTCCATAGAGGACATACAAATGATCAATAGACATATGAAAAGATGCTCAACGTCACTAATCATCAGAGAAATGCAAATTGAAACCACAATAAGATATCACCTCCCACCTGTCAGAATGGCTATCATCAATAAATCAATAAACAACAAGTGTTGGCAAGGAGAAAGAAAAGGGAAACCTCATGTACTGTTAGTGGAATTGCAAATTGGAAAACAGTTTGGAGGGTCCTCAAAAAATTAAAAATAGAACTGCCTTATGACTCTGCAGTCCTACTGTGGGTATTTGTCTGAAAAAAACCCCAAAACACTAATTCGAAAAGATAAACAAAGATTTGACAATTAAGTTCGCGAACTTGTTGCAATGATGTTGCTAAACTTTTATGATATCAGAGGGATTATTCATTATTAATTTGTACCAAGTGGACAGTTAACCAAGTTTACTAACTATTTGGAAGTGCTGAAAAGGCTGAGTGAAAAAGTTAGATGCCCTGAATTTTTTGCCAATTCATGGCTCTTGCATCATGACAATGCACCAGCTACCACAGCACTGTCTGTGAGGGAATTTTTAGCCAAGTAAACAAATAACTGTATTGGAACACTCTTAATACTCACCTGATCTGGCCTTCAATGACTTATTTCTTTACCCAAACATAAAGGAAATATTGGAAGGAAGATATTTTGATGACATTCAGGACATCAAGGGTAATATGATGACAGCTCTGATGGCTTTTTTCCAGAAAAAGAGCTCCAAAATTGCTTTGAAGGGTGGACTAGGCACTGGCATCGGTGCATACATAGCTTTCCAAGGGGAGTACTTCAAAGGTGACCATAGTGATGTGATATTCAGCAATGAGTTATATTTTTTCTAGGATGAATTCATGAACTTCATTGCCAGACCTTTCATATACACCCGTATGTTCATTGCGGTATTCTTTACAATAGCCAAGATATGGAAGCAACCTAAGTGTCAATCAATAGATGATTAGATACAAAAGATATGGTACATATATACAATGGAATACTACTAGGCCATAAAACAGAATGAAATCTTACTATTTGCTACAACTTGGATGGACCTGGAAGGTATTAGGTTAAGTGAAATAAGTCAGAGAAAGACAAATAGTCTATGATTTCACTCATATGTCAAATATAAAGAACAAAATAAATGAACAAACAAAACAGAAATAGACTCCAAGATGTAGGAGAATAAGTTGTTGGTTACCAGATGGTAGAGGGTTTGAGGGGGTGGAGTGAAAAGGTTAAGGGATTAAGAAGTACAAATTGGTAGTTACGAAATAGTCATGGGGATGTAAAGTAGAGCTTAGGGGAATATAGTCAATAGCATGGTAATAAATAAATGAATAGTGCCAGGTGGATACTAGACTAATCGGGGATTACTTTCTAAATTATATAAATGCCCAACCACTGTGCTGTACACCTGAAATTAATATAAAATAATATTGAATGTAAACTGTAATTGAAAATTTTTTATAAGAAAGGAAAAAAGGTTAAGGGAAATAAGAGGTTCAAATTTCTAGGTATAAAACAAATAAGTCATGGGGATGTAATGTACAGCATAGAAAATATAGCCAATAATATTGTGATAGCATGGTACGGTGTCAGATGGTTGCTGGACTTACTGTGGTGATCACTTTTTTAGATATATAATGTTAAATAACTCTGATGTACACCTGAAACTAATACAATATTGCATGTTAGCTATATTTTAATACAAATCTTTTAAAAAATAATAAGTTGAAAAAAACCAAATTGACAATTTCAATATTGTGACCCAATGCCAAATATCCTAGATTACAGTGTTTTACAAATCATGGGTTGTGACATGTCAGTCAGTGGGTTATGAAATCAGAGTAATGAATAATGACCAGCAGTTTTTTAATTGAAAGAATGGAATGGAATAGAATGCAACAGAATAGAACAAAACAGAACAGAACAGAACAGAATAGGAAATATCGGAATGCCTTGTGCATAGTACAAATATTGTCTTGGAAAATTTTTGTTTGAGGTGTGTGTGTGTGTGTGTGTGTGTGTGTGTGTGTGTGTGTGTGTAGAGCATATAAAATATACTATAAACAAGGTTGTTTTTGGATTTAGTTTTTCAAAACAAGTTGTTTACTAGTAGGGACACAAGCTAGGCCACATATGTGTGAGACTGATAAGAGTGAAGTGAAAAACATGTTTTTGTGTGAAACTGAGTATAATAAAATTGAGTAGTAAACATGTTCACCAAAACAACTTCCGGTTATCACCTAAGAGGTGAACAGCTGGCAAACAACTTTTGGTTATCACCTAAGAAGTAAACAAGTCCAAGGAAAAGAGGATAAAGGCAAAACTCCAGAGCAATGCCATGAGCAGTCTGACTGGGCACTCCGGCTAAGACCCTCTGCGAGGTGCAAGCCACTATACTCCAGGACTCTCTGAAGTTCTTCCTCGCAAGACCAGCTTGCCCTAGACCCGTCGTGGGCCCAGTCGTCTTTGGCACGGTCGTCTTTCCCAGACCAGGGACCTTCTCCATCTCGATGGACTCTGGGACTTGGTACGTTATTAAATTCTATTCTATTCTGTATAACCCTCTGTGCTTACCAGAGCATTGGCCTCTGGAGGGACCTTGATTCCCAAATAAAGCTGTGTTACTCTATCTGAACCTGTGTGTCAGGATTTTGTTCCCCACTCGCGTCATGAGTACCACGCAGGGACATAGGGCCCTGCCGAGGGGTTACTGTCCCCTTGACTTTTAGGAAGAGACTAAGTGTGGCGACTGTTCTTCCAGGCACTCGCAACAGTGTGTGTGTGTGTGTGTGTGTGTGTGTGTGTGTGTGTGTGTGTGTGTTATGGGTTGCCTGCATAAAATTCTAAGGGATGTGGTTAACATTATTTTTTAAAAAACCAAAAAACACTTCTTTAGAAAGATTCTCTAACCTCCTT
>NW_017732246.1:113612-141543 GCF_001890085.2 Hipposideros armiger | reverse complement strand
CTTTCTTTCTTTCTTTCTTTCTTTCTTTCTTTCACATGGCATATAGCTAGAAAATAGGAAATCAGTGAGGAACAACAACCTCCTAATTTTTTTGGAATAAATGGTTCCATCAGCAAAGTCCTTTTCTATTTATTCTTTTGCTTTCAATAATGTCAGTAGTTCCAGGAGAAAAGAGGGATAAGGGAGCAGTGGGGCTGTGGGTGGGGGCTGCTCATTGCTGCTGTTCTCCAAAAAACCATCCTGCGGGCCAGCCTGGCCCACAGCCCCGACCATAGCCTCCAAATTTCCACCAGGACAGGTTGCATTGTCCTCATAATTGATGGCTGAAAAAAATATTAATGACATCCTCTCAAATGAAAGAAGGATTAAAAGCTGGAGTCAGTGTCTCCCAGGGCAGAGCTCACCCAAGGAAGCCCATTAAACGAGCTGATGTTTCCTTAAAAGTTGTCTACAAAGTGTGCAAACAGATGAAATGTTTACAGTATCCCTAGTACTCCAACAGCAGGTTTACCTTTAACAAATTACCCTCATTACTCTATAATTACCACAGTCCTGTGGTTATCTTTCTTACATGGCTGGAGATTAAAGAAAACCAGCAACTGAGGCCAATTAATTTAAGCTGCCATTCTCCCCTACAAAGAACTGAAAGATCTTCATAGCAACTATTAAATGTGACTACTTCATTGGAGATTCTCTTTTGTAAAATGCAAACATATAGGCAGGAAACTAAACCTGGTTATTCCTCGCCCTCTCCCTGACTCCCATCAAACCACTGTTTTTGAAATGTATTAATTTAGAAAAACTCAATCCATGCCATTTATCCTCAGGGCATGCTAACATGCTTTAGAGCCAGGTAGTTGAACATCTAGAAGGAAATTAATGAAACAGCCTGTGGGAAAACCCTAGCAGAGTGCCTGAGAGATGGTGTGATTCAATGGCCAACCATCTGGGTGCCTGTGAAACTTGCTGCCTTGTGGGGGCATGCTTTCTTTAGTAATTAACTTTAAAATGTCTGGAACCTGCATCCTACATAAGGTGGGAAAACCAGCGTCTTTCCTATTCCCAATATTTCTGGGGATTCTTGGAGGAGTGTGTTTCTCAATTTCCTCTTATTCCAGTATCCTTTTTATGCTGAATTCTCAACTTCTTCTGTCCTATGACTGTGTCTTATTGCCATCTTGCCTTGAATGTAGTTTCTATTTCTTTGACCTATGGTTCCCCACAGCACACAAAGATGCCACATTTGTCAGGCTGGTGGTGAAGGTGTAGAGAAGGTAGACTGTCACGCTCCCCAAAAGATGACTTAAAAGGCAATTTTAGATGTCTTTGTTCTTAAACAGTCCTAATTTTGGCCCACCTCTGAGACCTAACTAGCCAACTCTACCCCCCATCCCCCTGCCTTCTGTCCTGTTTCCTCATTCATCCCCACCCCTTCTCCATAAATTGTCCTGGAAATCTCAAAAATCCCACTTCTTTATTACATAAATCAAATCACCTTATGTTTATTTTCTCACCAGTGCTCAAAAGACATAAAACTCATTGCAATGCCTTGAAAAAAGAAAGAAAGAAAGAAAGAAAGAAAGAAAGAAAGAAAGAAAGAAAGAAAGAAAGAAAGAAAGAAAGAAAGAAAGAGTCAACCATAATGACCAGCTTCTATTCATTACATGTAGAAGCCTGCAAACATGTTGAAACTTCTGGCTTATTTTTTCTTTAAATCAGGCTAAATTCTTGGGTAAGGTATCCTTACCCTGATCTGAAATACGTTGCCCAATATTTAAAAGCAGAAGCAATACAGATTTTGTAAAAATGTGTTTCTCACTATTGTGGATATTTTAATAAACTTCTTGACTCAGAAACTGACTTCTAAAATGTGACATTTAAAGTTTGTACAAACCAACCATTTTGAAGGAATTTTCTGAGCAAGGGAATAGGTGCTCAGACTTCCAGAACTCTTCAACGTTGCATTTTGTTGCTATTGTTCTTAATACATGCTAGCCAGCCCAGCCACACCTCCAGCATGAAGTTCAATGTAAATCAAATGGGTAACTTCACCTCAACTAAAGGAACCCCCCCAAAGTAACAGCTTTGGTTGAGTCTATAATCCTTTGGCTCAATTAGTTTGGTGTACATTTCAACATTTGGCCAGACTGATTCCTTCAAGGCAAAAAGTGGGAGCTGGACAGGACGATGTGCCCCAATACACATACACACATAACCTAAGCAGAACGCCAACATAGAATGCCAACATAGAATGCCCAGTTTCTCTGCATTTATTCTTGAATTGTCCTGACTAGATATTTTACAGTAAGGATAAGAAGACTTCGTTCAGAGTTTATTCTTTGTTTAATTACACATGGTCCATAAGGAGAGGACCCAACAGGTAACAGTTTTGTTTTTTCCACAATAGCTGTGATAGTATAACATGGCATTAAAGTCCCTAGAGGCAATATCTTAGGTTCCATATTGAAAATCTTTTCTTGAAAAAAAGTTGTTTTAAAAGTTCATGTTTCAAATCTTAGGTGGACTATAAATCTCTCTTTTTTTTTTTAAAGATTTTTATTGGGGAATTGGGGGGATGGGAACAGTGCTAGGGAATTGGGGAAGGGGAACAGACAAGTTGCTGTCCTTTTGTTCTTCAGTCTAGTTGTGGAGGACGCCGCTTCACTGGCCCAAGTTGGCACCATCATTGCGTTCTTCCTGGGCGAGGCAGATCAGTCGCCCGCTTCTGGATGGCCGCTCATGCTGGCAGCTGGCTACACACGGTAGCCCATGGCAACCCACTGCAGCAGGGGCTGCAGCCTACGCCGCCACCGGCGACCGTCGGCAGCCCAGCTCCAGGTCAGCCGCTGTTCAGCATCCCAGCTGTACGGCAGTGTCACTGGCCCTCATATGTGGGATCCGAACTGAGGCCCTCTGGCGTCCCAAGCCAGCTCTCAACCAATGCGCCACTCGGCCGGCCCTAAATTTCTTTTTTAATGTTTTCATAATTTTACTGATTCCAATGTTTCTGATATGAACCTCTTCATCAGCCTGATGTCCAAATAAGATCTCATGTCTTTTTATTATCCAAGTAATCATTTGATGTTAACAGAGCACCCATTTTCTCTTGTTCTGTACTCTTACCTCCTTGCTACCTCCAGATGAAAGGCTCAAAAACCTCACCGAATTATTGAGCACAAAGGCTTTCCCTCTCCCCACTGTATTTTACTCTCAACCAAGGACGCTCCACATTTAGGTTCTTTGGCTGAAGCTTTTGTGTTCGTGCTCAGGCATTGTTCCGAAATCTGCCCTTTCTAACAAGATATTAGGGTCATGAGTGACTCCCAGATTCAAATATACACTGGACACCCACCTTTCCTTCATGTGAGTTCTCTTCAAGGGTCTTTGGGGTCTTTTCTACCATGGACTTTAGTCGAGACCGTCTTAGTCCATCAGAAATGTTCTAATCAGAAAAGAAGAGCTGTGAGTTGATTTCATCTCCTCCTAGGAAACTCCTTTATCCATGTGTGTAATTTTCATCCTTCTTCCAAAATGCAAGATTTACATATTAAGGAGTATTGGGAAGGGTATCTTTGCTTTGCCACAAAAATTCCTATTACGGCTACCCCTCTGCCCAAGGTCAGTGAGTGCCTACTCACAATTATATATCTGAGCAGGACTATCCAAGTGACTTTTCCTTGCAAAAGAAGAGGTGCGCCTCAGCAACAACCTTCAAGAAATGATAGGGAAGTTCTCGTGCTGAACAAGAGAGGGTCATAATAAAAGTTAAATTCTCACTTAGCATACGGTGTTTAAAAAAATATGAATTTGTAAATGGATTTCCCCCACTAAAGTCTTTATTGTTGTTCTTCCTGTAGGACCAACTAAAGCTTACTTTAGAGCTTTGGAAGAGAAATTCTTTTTTTTTTTTAATTGGGGAATTGGGGGGATGGGAACAGTGCTAGGGAATTGGGGAAAGGGGAACAGACAAGTTGCTGTCATTTTTTGTTCTTCAATCTAGTTGTGGAGGATGTTGCTTCACTGGCCCAAGTTGGCACCATCATTGCGCTCTTCTCTGGCGAGGCAGATCAGTTGCCGGCTTCTGGACGGCCGCTCACTGCGGCTGCTGGCCGCTCACGCTGGCTGCTGGCCACACACGGTAGCCCATGGCAATCCACTGCCACAGGGACTGCAGCCCACGCCGTCGCCAGCGACTCATGGCAGCCCAGCTCCAGGTTGAGCTGTTGTTCAGCATCTTAGCTGTGGAGGGCAGTGTCACTGGCCCTCATATGTGGGATCCGAACCGGGGCCCTCTGGCATCCCAAGCGAGTTCTTAACCATCGCGCCACTCGGCCGGCCCAGGAAGAGAAATTCTTAATAAAGTAAATTTTGGGTTCAAATACAAATGTCAGCATGTGTGAGATATAATGCAAGTTTGGCACTTAGTAAAACTTTGTAAATTTTGTAAATTTCCCCCCCCCAATCTATTTCTTTAGTAACAGAGCTCTGTTTTTTATTGGCCCAGTGCTCTTCTCCCCTTCTTCTAGACAGGACCTTCATGATTTTGTGCCATCTGTGTTTCCCCACTCCAACTACCTCTCACCCCAGGCATAGGGAGGGGCCCAGGCTGAGATTGAGCCAGTCATAGTACTCCACCTGCTCCTGGCCTCTGTGATTGGTCTAGCATTGGTGAAAGACAGGTGCTCAGTCAATCAGGATGATTCACTAAGATTTCTCTAAATGGAATTGGGGAATATGACTCCGTTTTGCTCTACTGACAAAATTGAAATGATGTCAGCAAGGAACTGCCAACATCCTTGGTTTTGGCCCCTCAGAGAAAACTGGTAGTCTGTAGAAAAGAATAGAGAGATCATATCCAAGAGAGGCTACACTGAGAGGAAGAGAAAGAGAGTCTTGATGAGATGGAATCTCTAGTTCCCTCCATCTATCATCTATCCCTGCCTTGTTTGGCATTAAGCTAGTTTTAGTTGTGTTTCTGTCACTAGCGACCAAGAAGTCTTTGACTAATACAGAAGTTGCTCCTAGTCACTGAGGTCCCCAGATTTAATCCCAAATCTAGCATGGTTAGGTGCTCTTTTGATTCTGTAAATCATATCAAGTGTCACTTCAATAAATCCTAATTTCAGTTTAAGTTTCTTCAACCTGGATTTCTGAAATTTGCATTTGACTTTTCTGGATTCATTTTCTCTTTCTTCAATTTCTCCATGGCTCAGTGGCCTTTAGGAAGAACAAAATATTTCCACTCCTTCTCTGGAGACATGTGACACATTTGGTTCCATGAATATGGTCAAGAAGAGAAAAAGAAATACCTCTCTTTCAGGTCAAAATGAAGGAAGGGAATATCAGCTTCATGGGGCAGGAAAAGTCTCCCAGAAGCTTCTCCTCATGTAGGACTTATTCTTCAAGGGAGCCTTGGCTGGTCACTTTTGAGAGTTTATAGAGCCCCAATTGCTCCTGGCTAATCCAATCTTTTGTAAACAAATCCCTTTACACTCACTCTTGGAGCATGGTCCCTGCCTCACAGTGCTTGGTACCTGGATGCCATGTAGTAAATATGTGTGGAATAAATTAACATATGATTAGGTATAGCATTATTGAAAGAGAAAGGTACCCTTAACCCTCCATTCCATAGTGAGTCGTTCTCTTCTCAAGTTCCCGGAGCACTGTTTACATTCCAGTCCTTACCCTCTGTAGAGCAATTCTCTTTCACAGGTGTTTATCTCCCACAGGACAACGAAGAGCCCCAGGCGAAGGGCCACACCTAGTTGATCTTCTTATGGGACGCCTAGGGGACACAGTTGCAAATAGCCAGTGTTTAATAAGTAACTAATTAGATGATAAATTAGTGATCACAGTTTGAATTATGGATTTTTAAAAAATGTGTTTGTATTATTTTCAGAACCATAATTGCTACCAGTGTTTCCAAGGTTATGCCCTGCTGAGACCAGCTTTTGTGGCCTTATGAGACTCATAAATTCAATCCAGTTACACACAACAAAAAAGCTGTGGACCAAAAGCTTGCTAACACCTCCTCCGCCCCCACCCCCACCCTCACCTCCACCCCTGCCCCAGATCTTTGTAGTTTTCATTTGCAAACTAGTGTTTTATTCATAAACCTCTTCTGGATCAGGCTAGATTTGGGAAAAAACAAAAAAACAAACAAAAAAAAGACAGACTCCCAATATAAGGACACTGGTGGCTGTTATTGGTCCCTATTGTGCGCCACTTGTGGGAAGCTGTGGGAACAATACTGGATTGGGGGGTGGGGGTTGGGGTGGGGGGAACGCTGCTTGGATCTGTGACTACAGAGCGAAGAAGAGGATATGCTACTTGGTTTTGAGACGAGTTAGTGGCTCAGAGACGAGTTAGAGAACTCAGAGAAGCTTCTCACTGAAATTATTTAAAAGGCTTCGTCATCCTACATAGAAAATCTTGTGCTTCTTGTGCTCAGAATGACTATTATTTGCCCCTATGCCTAGAATTACCAGTTCCTTAGAAACCCTTTAAACCAGTCTTATTCATACTTATCCATTTTGAGATTGGGCAGAAAGGAATCAAAAAGTGTCTGCCCTATTTTACTGTTGGTGACCTTAATTCACAGAGAAGAGCCATCTACTGGCTCTAAAATGGATCTAAAATTTTGGGTTTTATTTCAGTGTCACATTTGTCAGGTTTTGCTTTGATTAGAGTAGCGCAGGAGTCCAGCAGCTAATGGCGCCCTCTGGTGTTCAGACAGCAACGCGAGCCTTTTTAATCCTGGGTGCTCAGGGCAGGGCATATTATTTAACGCCGCCAAAAGAGCAGCAGTCTCAGATACGCCTTGATTGTCCTGTTTTTGTCTAGGATAGGGAGAGTCCAACACTGCTGCCCTGGAAACTTGACCTGATAGCTCAGCATCATCCTGGAGATTTGCTGTCTGTGAGAAGTTTGGTAAAACCAGCCTCCTTTTATGTTCAAAAATATAGAACGCCACTCTCCTCCACCCATTGAGGAGAACAATGCCCCAGTATCCCGCACTCACTGTGTCCTTCATATCCCAATTGAAACGAGGCTGAAGGGAATTTGTGTATTGTGTGCTACTCTACTGGGTGTAAGATTTTTGAACACGCCAACACTGGATCTGGAGTGGGGAGGGGCGGGAGAGAGAAGAACGCACAGTGGGTGTACACTGCTGCGTTCTGGCCTCCATATGTCTGTATGATGGACAATCCGCTGCACAGTCTGACTTCTTCCTACCTGGAAGTTATTCTACCCATCAAAAGGTATCTAAACTGCTTCCACCTTTACCACAGTATGGCCCAGGAGCAACAAATGCAGCACATGAGTTTGGAGTGGGTGCTACCTGAAGAATTGCTCACCTCAGAGTGGGCCCAGGTATCTGGACAACGGGCATTTCCATGGTGATCATAGGGAAGGAATCCTGCCCCCTCCAATTTTTCTGAAAATTGTGACTCCAGGGCTCTGATGGTCCAAGGAATGAGGAAAAGAGCCACAATATGGAACATACATTGAACTTCTCACCAATGTTGGAGAATGGGGCCCAGAGCAGGTTTTCGCTTAGAAAAGTAAGGAAATGAAAGATTTCTTTCACCTTGTAGCATGGAGCAATTCACATCTGTTATATGTTTTTATTGATTTCCACTTCATTCCAAAGGCTTTGAGGTATGTAAGAAAATAATGCCCCAAATAAAAATAAACTCTAATGAACCGTTACTTGGAGGTGGGGGACTGTCTAAAATCTGAACCCTTTTCCCATGTTGAAGGAATTCACTACCATTTGCGTCTGGGTGGGAGGCAGGTCCGTCTCTCATACAGATGTTTAGAAGGTGAGATACTCATTTTGCACTGCTCCTCTGGCTGTGAGGGTCTGTGCATGTGACTGCTTTTGTCCATGTGGATGCTCCCACTCAGGACTCTGCATCTGCAGTGACAGAGGCTCGTGTCCAGGAGCTGGGGCAGCTGTATCCCCCTCAGGATGTCCCTGTGATATGATCAGGCTGTGGTTTTGACTGTCCAGCTGCCATTGGTACCTGCCCTTTCTTAAGCCAATTATTTTTATCTTCCCAAAGTTTAATCATAGTGAAGGTGAAAATAGAGTATGAAGTAAAGACTAAGGAAAAAGAAAATTGCAAATATGCAGGCCATTAAAGCTTACATAGTTGCTATATATGAGTTAAATATTTGGTCCTGAGCTTCCTAGTAGCTGAAGTGAAAAGGGAAACATGGCCTGTTACCCAACCCTTGAAGACAAGAATGCATACTAGTTGTCCAAAGGAAGTGAACATTTTTCTAAGAGTTGAACTTTGAAAGGAATTTCTCACACTGGGGTTTCTCACAGTGGCTCCTGTTATGTACCATCTCCCTAATATTGTTCTAACAGCAAATGATTGTTAAGCTGGTATCTCATTGCATTCTTCAGTGAAAGCCCAGGTCAGAGCACAAAATTTAACTGAACTTTAGCTACTCTTTGAAAGGGGCAAGTTTATAGATTTTCTGATGGTGTAGCATCTGAAATATTTAGAAAAATGAAGGACTAGCATGCTTCTATAGGTATTTTTTCACCAAAGTTGTGTTTTTATGAGTTGAATAGGACATAGTTTGAGGTTATTGTCTATGATAAAAGCCTAGATAATTCTAAATTGCTAGAAATAAAACAAGAGGATGGTAAAACTGACATTTCTTTCCTGGGATGATGATGATGATGATGATGATGATGATGATGATGATGATGATGATGATGATAAGTTTTAGGCATTGAACATATAGCTGCTTTTAATACATTATTCATTCATTAAAGTGCCAAACATGGTGCATTAGGACATTGAATTTGTAGTATACTTGTGGAACTTACACACTAATCAGGGGAAACAGACAATAACCAAGTAAACAGACAAAGAAAAATCATGTCAAATAGTGAAGTGTTATGTAAATAATAAAATGAAGTGGTGTGACAAAAGTTTCAGGAGTTGGCCATTTTTGATGGGGTGGTCAGAAAAGACCTCTTTGAAGAGAAGGAATTTGCTCTGAGGCTTGAATGATGAAAAGAAATGCCACACAAATCTGGTGGGAGAGACTTCTGGGCAGAGGAAACAGCATGTGCAAAGGCCCTAAAATGGGAAGAAGCTTCGCATGTCTAAGAAACAGAAAGTTATCACATGTATCCTTATACACACTCATGACATGTTGTTGCTGTTGTTGTCATTTTACAGATGAGGAAAAGCTCGACAAGTTAAGTAAGTAGCCCAGATTCTGTAGCTCAAGAGACAGAGCTGGGATCCCAGTCAGACTTCCCTAATTTCCCCTGAGGAAATCAGCCTTTTTGTGGCTGCCGTGCTGTTCTGCGTGGAACAGCCCTCTTCCAAGGACACAACACCTTTGAATGGCAGGGATGTCCGTATTCTCCCAGCTTTCCATTTGCTGGTTTCTTCTCTGCTCTTTTGTGTAATGTTCACCTCCTCTTCCCTCTTGAGGCTCTAGCCCTATGTCTCACTTCTCTCTCCAAACTCAAGGGCAGCTCCAGGAAACTGAGAAATGAGTCTCCATTTCTCTTGTAAAGCGATTGAGATGAATGGAATGAAAGGTGTGGGGACTATGTGTGAGACGGCGATGGAAATCTGACCTGTCGGAGGTGTTGCAGTGACGTCACTTTTAGAAAAAGAATCTTTGGGGTGGTGAGAGGAGGTCATTTAGTCCATCCTTCTGCCTCAGAGCAGAAGTGGACTCAAACAGCTTCAGGCAAGTAAAGCCTGGTCCTATGGCAAAGAGTGGGTCTAAATATCTTTTCAGAGATAGAAATTGCTGGTTGTACAGGTGATAATCTGTAACTGTAAAAAATGATTAACTAAAAACACACCCAAAATAAACTTCAAGTAGAAATGCAACAAGGCAAGGCCCATGCTCAGGCAGATTCACTGAAACATGGAGAATATCCTCCCCATTCACGCCTTTACTTTGCTCCCTTGGTTTTCGCTGGGTTCTGGGATGTCCCTTAGATTAATTTAGTTAAGGGTTTATTACATGCCAGATATTACCCCAAATATTTTAATGCCCACAATAAATTTTGAAGTAGGTACAATTATTAGCATTTTACATGTCATTTTAATTAATGAACTGTTTATTTAGCACTTACTGTGTACCACTTTAGTGCTTTCTACGTATCAACTCATTTAACCCTCAGAGCCATCTTATGTGGTAGGTATTATTGTTGACCCCATTTTATGGATGTGAAAATTGAGGCCAGAGCAAGTTAAGGTGAAGTAACTTGCCTGGGTCACAGAGCTAGTAATTAAGAGAAACAGATTCAAATTCAGCCTACCTCTAGAGCCTTCATCCTTAATCTACTTACAGATACTGTGGGAAGTTTTCCATCCAAGGCACTGCGTGGAGTTTTCCATCCAAGGCACTCGCGTAGGAGGGCTGAGTCAAGAGGAGTCCCTTCAGATGATTCTTTCTGCCAATCCTGTGTCCTGCAGCAACCTGCCGCAAACTCAGGCACAGGCAGAAGAAGGTGGGTGCCTTTCCTCCCAGGGCAGGAAAGCAACAGTTCTTACTCAAGTTTCTCCCAGCCAAGGGAGAGTTCCTAGCCCTGCCTTGGTCTCTCTGGACTACTCATAGTCATCTTGCACTGTGCAGATAAAAATGAGCTTTTTTCATACTCATTATTTCATTTGATTTTCCAAATCCCCGTTACCAGGCTCCCTTCCTCAGCCCAACGTCCACAAAGATGCCAGAGACTTCTTTCTCCTATAACCCTCCAACCCTTTCACCCACTGTGCATGGCTTCCCTGATATTCTGTAGAGAGACCACACACCTCAGAGAACCTGCAGGACCTGTCAAGGTCTGCTCCCCACTTGTTCTGTAGGCTTGTCCTCTACCTTCCTCCCACACATCACAGGTCCTCGATTCCTGTCAGATCCTGTAGTCCCCAAGCACATCATTCTCTGATCGTATTTCCGTCTTTCCTCAAGTTATGCCTAGAATGCTCTGCCCCAATCTCTATTTTGTTCCTGGATATCCCCTCTCTATTGTTTATTCAATAATAGGAGATCAAGGCTGGCATTGTCTGTGTACCAGGCACCATTCTGACCATTTCACTTGTGTTATCTTACTTCTTACCTAGAGGATATATACTATTCTCATCCTCATTTTTTCAGATAATGTTCCCAATGTTACAAGCTAGTAAGTGGCAGAGCCTGGATTCAAGCTAGTTCTAACACTCTACATACAGCTCATAGCTTGTAACTGCCATGCTGCCCTGTTCCCAGTGCTGGTCATTAGGCAGCTGTGTTCTAGCACAGAGTTCACCTCTGTGACAATGTCCCTAACACCCCTGCAGAGTGAATACACTTATCCCTCTCCTCTTCTAAGCACCATTTGTACGTACATTTAGGAAAGCATTGTAGTGGGGTGTTTGTCTCCCACAATAAACATTGTTCTCCTTGTATCACCAAGCTGAGCTAGCTCTGTCCACACTGTGAACCAAGTGGGTGTTCAATAAATGCTGGCCAAGCTGATTTTTTAGATGAAGACACAAGGTCAAGTAGATTGCCTGGACCACACACTGTTAGGTGCCCGAGTGTGAGCACAGGCCCAGGTCTCTGATCCTGTAGTACATGCCCTTTCATCCATACCTCACTGCCTCCTTACCCATACCTCTGTGTAGACCTGCATATGGGTGAAACAGAACCTTTGGGTTGTCGGAAAAGTCATGATGCATTTTTGCAACGAAAAACATAGAAAAAATACATCATGACTTTTCAAGCAACCCAATAGATTTGGACAGTTCTTGTCTCAGAGGCATAGGGAGTAGCCATGAAAATGTTTTTAATTCTCAAAAATCCTCTTTTCTAGGGAACCCTGGTGCACTGTTGGTGGGACTGCAGATTGGTGCAGCCATTATGGAAATCAGTATGGAGGTATCTCAAGAAACTGGAAATGGAACTACCTTATGACCCAGCAAATCCACTCTTAGGTATTTATCCAGAGAAACCCAAGACATTAATTTGAAAAAAAACATATGCACCCCTATGTTCATTGCAGTGCTATTTACAATAGCTAAGACTTGGAAACAAACCAAAATGCCCGTCGGTAGACGACTGAAGAAACGATGGGGCCGGCCGAGTGGTGTGTTGGTTAAGAACTGGCTTGGGACGCCAGAGGGCCCCGGTTCGGATCCCACATATGAGGGCCAGTGATACTGCCTTCTACAGCTAAGATGCTGAACAACAGCTCATCCTGGAGCTGGGCTGCTGTGAGTTGCCCAGCTATGACAGGTGGGTTGCCATGGGCTACCGTGTGTAGCCAGCAGCCAGCGTGAGTGGCCAGCAGCCACCATGAGCGGCAGTCCAGAAGCTGGTGACTGATATGCCTCACCTGGGAAGAGTGCAATGATGGTGCCAACTTGGGCCAGTGAAGCAACGTCCTCCACAACTAGGCTGAAGAACAAAAGGATAGCAACTTGTGTGTTCCCCTTCCCCAATTCCCCAATAAAAATCTTAAAAAAAAAAAAAGAAACTGTGGTACATTTACACAATGGAGTATTACTCAGCTATAAAGAAGAAGGAAATTGCAAGTGGTACAATGCAACGATATGGATGGACCTAGAGAACATTACGCTGAGTGAAATAAGTCAGTCAGAGAAAGACAAATACCATATAATCTCACTTATATGTGGAATCTAAAGAACTGAATAAATGAGCAAAGTAAACAGAAATAGTCTCAGAGATACAGAGGAAAACCTGATGGTTGCTCGATGGGGGTGGGGGGGATGAGGGAGAAGGGGAAGGGATTAGACAGCATAAATTGGTAACTACAATATTGCCACAGCGATATGAAAGACAGTTTGGGGAATATAATCAATACTGTTGTAAACATTTTTTAGGGAGCCAGTTGGACTCATGTCTTGTTAAGGAGACCACTGCATAGATAGTGTAAAGGCCTGACCACTGCACTGTATTTCTGAAGCTGATGTTGAATAATATTGTATGTCAACTACAATTATATATACATATAGTCACGGGATGTGGAGTAGAGTGTGGGAATGGAGTCAATGGAATTGTAATAGATAAGTATGACATCGAGGGTGGGAGGGCATTGGATGGGGGAGGGGAGTTGTTACTTTGTGAGGGTGAAAAGGATAACTATTGCATTGTTCTGTATACTTGAAACTAAAAAAAAAGATCCTCTTTTCTTACAAAAGTATATTTAATCATCTGTCACTGGTCTAGTGACAGACACTTGCAATTCTATTTGAAAATTCCTTTCCTTATGATATCCTTTCCTGTAAAAATACAAATACCCTAAAGGGAAGAGTAATATATTACACTTTTCTAAGTTGGTCATACTGTGGCATGCTTTAGTTTATCCATCCTTCTCAACAGGAAACTTCACTGACTTCTGGTATTTAACACACTGGAAGAGGGAGCAAAGGGCACAGAGTAGAAATGGCAGTCCCATGTCATGGGCTGTGAAAGAGTGGCTCATCAGAGGAAGGTACATCTGGAAGGAAGAGAGGTGTGTTTGCCTTGAGAAGCAGTAACTAAAACAAGGTTGGTGAGGACTCTAGAAGGGCCAAGTATCAATGGACAAGACCCCAAAGGAGATTAGTAGATTGATAAAATCACCAGCTTCAACCAGCTGAAGTATCCAGGGCTTCAAAAGACGTAATTTACAATAGATACACAGATAATATAATTGCCCTCTTCACGCTGGTCCCTGCTTCCCTTACAAATAAACGACCAATTTGTACCAGAATTGCTCTAAGATCGCTTCTATTTCTCTAACTCCCCTAAATGCTCGCCCTCTGTTTCCCTAGTATTGCAATGTTGTTTTTGGATTTTATACCTTGGTTCCTGCTCCAGAACCCTATTTATTGGTTTTGCTACCCCAGCTTTAACTCCCCACTCCTCAAGGACATGATTTTGAGCCTCTTTTCTCCAGCTTGACATATCACAACTTTGAAACATCATCTCAACTTGGTGAGATCTGCTTAACCCTGGCTGGCCCTACTCCCTCTGCTCACCCCTGGGTATAAGGGGGATCATATACTGATGAATAATGGCCATAAATTCTCAAGGGGACTTGACTAACCCTCTTAAACAGAAGGCCATTAGCTAGATGTGCGATATGGTGCCACCTGCTGGCTCAGAACAATGTCAAAGTTTTCTCAAGATTATGGTCCTCTCCTTATACAATATTCAGCTGTTGTGTATTGAATATGGTTGAATATAGAGGAATCTGAAATGGATCATAATGACCCCATTTATATATACACATGTATATGTGCGTGCGCACACACACATGCATTTTGGGATTCCCATGACTATCTTCAGGATAACATGTTTTTTTAACATGTTTAACATGTTAGGCCCACATGAGGATGTAGTTTCTGCTTCTGAGTTAGCCTTTGATAGTTGCGTGCAGGAAGAGGTGCCCACAGAGAATACAGGGTTCCCAAGTGGGGAGGCAGCCAGCTGCTTGTTTCCTGACTAACTGCCCAGCAAGGTGCAGTGAGCTCACATCCTCTCAGTCTTCTACAGTAGGTAATTTTGGAGTCAGGGAATAAAATTTCTCTGTGGGCTTCCTCAATGGGGACAGTGGAGCCTGATCTTATCTTGTCCATTGCCGTAGAAGATTTGCAAGCCACAAGAGGTGCCTCTTAAACCAGTGGTTCTCAACCCTGGATGTAATACATTATTAGAATTACCGGGGGATATATTTTGAAATCCCATCACCCAGGCTGCACTCCAAACCATTTAAATCAGAATCTTTGAGGTAAAATCCAGCCAACAGTGTTTTTGAAATTACCCAGTTGATTCTATTATGTAACCAAAAGATGAGCACCAATGCTGCAAAAAAAGCTGTGGTTCAAATAATTACCGTCATTACTATCATCATCATCATCACCATTATCATCCATCATCATCATCATCTCCACCCTTATTTATTTAACTTCTTGCCCTATCTTCTCCCAAAGCTACAGATTTTGACATCATAGAAAAATCACTTGGCTAGGGATGAGGCAACTAGGGATATTTTAGATTCCATCAGTAACTAGCTGTGTGATCTTAACCAATACCACAAGTGCTAATGTTACAGATGATGAAGATGATGTTGATGACAGCTAACATTTATTGCATGCTTACTGTGTGCCAGAAATTGTACTAAGAACTTTACATACTTTATTTCACTTAATCCTCACAACCACTCAGTAAAGTTAGCATTAGTTTACAGAAGAAGAAACTGAGGTTCAGTCAATTGTCAATAGGTAAAGTCAATTGTTCAAGATCATAGAATAAGTAACAGAACCAAGATTTCAACTTCAGCCGTCAGACTTAGAAGCCCATCTTCCTAACCACTCTTTAATACCACCTCCCTCAATATTGTTGACTATATTCCCTAAGCTGTACTTTATATCCCCATGACTGTTTTGTAACTGTCCATTTGTACTTCTTAATCCCATTACTTTTTTCACCCTGACCCTCAACCCCCCACCTGACAACCATCAATTGGTTTTCTGTATCTATGAGTTTGTTTCTGTTTTGTTTGTTCATTTATTTTGTTTTATATTCCACATATAAGTAAAATTATATGGTGTTTGTCTTTCTCAGTCTGACTTATTTCACTTAGCATAATAGGTCCATCCATGTAGTTGCAAATAGTAATATGGTGTCAGGGAGGTACTTAGACTAATGATGGTGGTGGTGGGGATCATTTAGTAAGTTATATAAATGTCTAACCACAACGCTGTACACCTGAAACTAATATAACATTGAATGTCAACTGTAATTGAAAAAATAAAAAAGCAAAAGTCTTATTTTTTCTTTTGGATAGTTAATACATTCATATGGCTGATAAATAAAAACAGTATGAAAAGGTAAAAAAAAAATACTACTTCCCTCAATAACTTGCCCTGATTACCCTACTGGTAAAGAAGAGAATACAAGATTCTCTTCCACATCTGCCCAACTTCAAATCTTACACTTTAACTAGTATGCTGTACTTTCCATGTCATTAACAAAAGTTAAGTCATGTTGGTATCTCTTCTCCTGATCTGCTCACTTTCTTAAAAGAAATCTGGATGACAAGGAAAAAATATTCATGACTAGAGAGATTTAAACAATCTAATCCAGTGAACGGGTTCACTGCATTGAACTACAATTCAAAGGACAAACAACTGAGTTCCCCATTTAAGTGTTCAGGGATTTCCATTTATAAGAAGAAAAACACAATTCGTTGGTAAGATTTAAGGCTAGAAACTGCAGGTTTGCAGGCTGGTAAATTTTTCTCGCACTATATTCCATATGGCAATAGCAAATGGAGTTTGTGATTTCTTTCATTTCTTTAGAGGCCATAAAAAAAGTAAGCATGTGCAAAAATCAATATGTGTTTTCTTTTCTGCCATTTCACATGATAGACAAACACAACCCTGTACCACAACAGAAATGACATTGTGTTTTAGATCGCCCCAGAAATATGTACATAGCAATGTTTAAAGTCATAGGCAGTTTAATTTCAAAGGATTCTTGTGTCCTGGGCCAGAATCTCCTGGGAGTGCATATTCAGATGGTTTCTGGTGAGCTTCGAGGACATCTAAGGCAATGTCTGAAATTGATTAGAGTAATATATTCCAGGAGAAAAGTTCTGCATGACTTTCCTAAAGGAGATTGTCATCACACTCAGATGAGACCTGCAAGTACACAGTAACTCACACCTGACAACAGGACCTGGTAGGCAGAAATGGGCGAGAGGCCCATGGTCATCCCAGTGGTATGTGACAAAGTGATGGGTGTTTCTCCCTTTGCAACCAGGTGAAGAAAGCATCTTCAAATGCTGTATGCCTAGGAAATTCCATTACAGACTTGTTCTAAGCAGGGCAGAGGGAGAGGAGGAGTTAGAAAGGGGTCCCTCTGGAGATTTATCTTCTCAGTGTCCTGGACCATATCACCAATTTGTAATGTAAAAAGTGTGAGACAGAACGAGTGAAGGGGGGAGGGGGGCGAGAGGGAGGAGAGAGAGAGAGACAGAGAGAGAGATAGAGAGAGAGAGAGAGACACACATGTGCAGTCTTTTTTTTTTTTAGGTGCTTCACTGCCATTATCAGATAGAAAGGTTGCCTAAAGTAAGAAAAAAAACTGCTCAAGCTGTGCTCTGTTTAAACCAAGAATCAAACTTGGGCTCCATTCTTCATTTATTTACACATTCAAAAAATACTGAGTTCTTTATTTGACATAATTACACTTGCTGAGTAACTTTTAATATCATTTAAGTAAATTGTAAACAGTATCAAATCACACATGCAAATCAGCAACTTATATAAATATATAATAACAACAGTATAATCAAATTTTTTTAAAAATCAGTTAAGTAAGACTGTTATTTTTTGTTGTTTTTTTCCCAGCAAAGGTAAAACAATTGAAAGTTTAATGTCTTAAAAATTATTTTTGGTGAATTTAACTTTTAATTTTAACTCAACATGAGAAAATGCTTTAACTTGATGCTAGGTATTCATTTGATATTATGGACATTTGTTTTCTTTGCAGCACTTGACATAATTATTGGTGGAATAAGTTTTGTAGAATTTAACAGAAAACATACTTTTATTAGCTACTTATTAATTAACTATTTTTACTTAATTCTCAAAGACAAAGGCTCTGAGGAGCAAACACAAACAACATTCACAAGACAGTTAATGTTAGCCAAAAGGTATGCACAGGCCACCTCCTGAGATAAGGCTCCAAGCTCATGCAATCAACTGAAAGATCTCCAGTCACAGTCGTCTAGTCACCATAGTTTTGTAGCACTAATCTTATATATATGGTTAGTGTGTTAGGGTGATACCCAAGAAAACCCAATGAGAAAATTTAAATAGTAAAGAATAAGATTTTGCCAAGTAGGGTTGAGTTTTAGAGGGCTACAAACCATTGTACTAAGATTTTTTTTGGCACCCAAGAACCAATTTTCACCCCCTGAGGTGTGATATTGCCCTGCTAGAACACATGTCCCAGACCACAAGCTCCTCATCTTTGTGTTCCATCCTTAGCAGAGAGAATTGCATAGAGCTGATACTCTTTAAATATTTGATGAGGGAAAGAAATAATGACTGAGTAAAATTAGTGAGACAACAAACATTAATGACACAGACCATTGTACACTGGAGTACTCAGCCAAATAATTACAAAAGAGAAGGAGAAGGCCTTCTTGGCAGGAGAAGCAGGGAAAGGAAGGACATGGGGTGGGTTTCAGATAAACGAGACAAGAATCCTGGCTTAGGGGGATAAAGTTATGTGCTGAAGGAGCATGGGCTGCTAGGAAAAGCAAGAGATCTCATACTGAAAGCTCTCTGTTTCATTTCCAGCTCTAGCATCGACTGGTTTATAATTTATGTAGCCTCTCTTTCAGTTTTCTAACCTGTAAAATGGAGATGATCATACCTATTTGGTATAGAAATAATCAGAAGTAAATAAGATAGGTAAAAAAGTTCTGCAAAATAAAAATAATTATAAAAATATAATTATCAAGCCTGAAGTGTGGAGAGAGAGGGAGGGGCCAGACAGTGACAAGACTCAAATGCCATGTAGAGGTCTAGAAGTGATGCAGTGCACAGCACTACTGTTATAGGGTATTAGAAAGGAAGGGAAATTAGTGTTTATTGAGTGGCTACTATGAGCTAAGCACGTATGTCTCATGCTTTATTTAAACTCCACAGCCAATCTATAATGTAGATTCTAATATTCTTGTTTTGCAGCTGAGAACATTGAGGCTCAGGAAGGTTAAAACAAATAGAATTTGCTGATGAGTTGGATAAAGGGTATTGGGGAAAGGGAGCAATTAAGGACGATTCCTTGTTTTTAGCTTTATCACCAGGTGAATAGTGATGCTACTTATTAAAGCTGAGAACACTTGGCAGGAGTGGTGAGCAGCAGGAGTGAAGAGCTTTGTGGTGGGCGTGTTAAGTTGGAGATGACTTGGAGACCTTCCAATAGAGAAGGAGAGGAGAAAATTAGAATTTTTAATATGCAGCTTCAAAGAGAGGTTCGAGTTGGAACTATAATTTGGGCACTCATCATTATAAATGTTGTAATTTTACTTTTTAAAAGTATGTTCCTGAGACCACTGATGGAGTTATGGATAGAGAGGAGAAGGGGGTGAGGTTAGGAGGAGTGCCATATTTAGAGGTTGGGAAGAAGCAAATGAAAGGATGTGGTATCCTGGTAACCAAGTGAATCAAGTGCTTTGAGAAGGAGCGATGACCAGCGGGGACAAATGCTGCGGAGAGGTAGGAGAGGATGAAGATTGAGAATTGGCCTCTGTGGCAGTATAGAGATGATTGGCCACCTTGACAAGAGAGATTTCAGAAGAGTGATGGTAGCAGACCCTAGCAGAGGATTGCGAAAAGGGTGAGAGGTGAGGAAGTAGAAGCAGAGAGTGTAAACATTCCTTTGAAAAAAATTGCTATGGGGGAAAAAGAGAGATGGGCAATATCCAGAGGGGAGGTCAGATGAATAAAGAGTTTTGTTTTTAAACATGGAAGAGTCTTTGGAATGTTGGTATACAGAAGGTAATGATGAAAAGGAGAGAGGAGGAAACCACAGCAGCAAAGGTCTTCGTTAGGTGAGAAGTGGTAGGACTTAGTGCACAAGTAGAGGGGTTCACTTCAGATTGGCGACAAAAGCAATCAAAAGTATCCTTCACCACAGGAAGGAAGGGAAGGCAGGACATGTGGGTAGAGGTATGGACAGGTTGTTGTTCTAGTGGTGGAGAGAGGAAGTAGTTCTCTTCTAACTGTTTCTATTTTCTCTTCTCTGTGATGTGAGATTAAGGTCTTCAGGGAGAGTAAGGAAGGGGAGGGTGGGATAGCTGTTTAAGGAGAGAAGAGAATGTACGAAATAGTTGTCTTGGGGACAGGAAAAGAGAATTAAGGAGAGAAAGATGGTAAGATCACTGGGTGGTGCAGAGGGCCTACTTGAGATTTATATAGTCATAAATTTAAAGGAGGAAAAGTCAACATCCTTGTGTGTTTTCTCCCAGCTGTGTTAGCTGCTTGGATGCAGGCACAACAGAATAGTCACATAGTTGGGTTTAATTAGAATTGGGGCTTTTCCACGTGAGTATCATGGAGGAAAAGAAGAGCCAGGGATTTGAGGGCATATGTAAGAGAATGACTACCGTGATGGACTACAGATTCCCTGCTGGGTTAAGACAGAAATGAAGATATTGGGGTTGGAAGAGACAGTGGTGGAAGACAATGAAAAAGTGGTGAGGCCAATAGTTTTGAGGTGCTGAAAGGAATAAAAAAAATTTGATATGGGAGTACTAAACAAAGAAATGAATGTGGGATGCTGGAAATAAAGATTTTGGAAGAGGTGCAATTATTGATAATAACAAGATTTAGGGTAAGACCAGGGGAGCCAGTAGCTAACAGGGACTGCAGGGAAAGGTCATCTGAAGTGATTAGGTCAAAGGACTGAAGCCAGAGTTTTGAGTGGATTATCTCTATGGATGCTGAAGGCACCAAACATAAAGATAGAAGTAAGGCTCAGAAACCCCAGCTTCAGAGATGCTCTGGGCCATCTTTGGCTCCCCAATGCCTGCTTACGCCACAGTCCTTTGCAATTCCCATAACGTTCAGTCTTCTTTAGTACAGAAATCCCCATTTCTGAAGCTATGCTGAGAGAGTTTCCATTTCTTGTAACCAGAAAGCCACAATCAGAGTTCACCAGGAGTTCCTCCTATTTTCTACTAAAAATATCAAGTTTCTATTTTATTTCCCCTGAATTATGCTGACAGAACCTGGGACTTAAGCATGACAGATAAGATGAGGTTGGATCCTGGGGTAGACAGAAAGAGAAAGGGAGGCTGCATACACACTTATTGGTTTATTTCTGACAGTATAGTGGCCAGGTTACTTTAGAATTGCTCTGAAGTTTGCTGTTACAAGATACATGAAACCTCCTTCATTGCACACTCTGGCCATGGTGGGTACAGACCATGCTCTACACATTCAGGTCAGTCACACTGTGCTTTGCAAAATCTACTTTTAAACTTTGATCTATATATTTCCTAGATTCCTGACTATTATGTTTTTGCAGAGGAACTACAAAAATCCCCAGTTATATCATGCATTTTACTGGACTCTTTTGACCCTGGGACAAGATTTACAAGAAGTTAAAACTCAATTGAATCACCTAGAAGGATTCATTTAAAAGAAAAGAAGAGGGCCGGCTGGGTGGCGCAATTGGTTAAGAGTGCAAGCTCTGAGTAACAGGGTCACTGGTTTGATTTCCACATGGGCCAGTGAGCTGCACCCGAGCTGAGCTGCCGCTGAGATGGTGAGAGCGCGTGCTCTTAGCGGCAAAGTTGCCGGTTCGACTCCCACATGTGATGGTGGGCTGCGCCGCCCCCCCACCCCCCGCAACTAGATTGAAAGCAGCGACTGGACTTGGAACTAATTTTGTGCTCTCCACAACTATGATTGAAGGACAACAAATTGAATTGGAACTGATGGGTCCTGGAAAAACACAATGTTCCCCTTCCCCAATTCCCCAACACTGTTTGTTCCTTTCCCCAATTCCCCAATAAAATCTTTAAAAAAAAAAAAAGAGAGAGAAGAGAAGAGAAAAGAAAAGAACAAGAATTTGGTGGGATTGAAATTGGTGCAGCCACTATGGAAAAAAGTATGGAAGGTTCCTCAAAAAATTAAAAATAGAACTACCTTATTATGACCACAGCAATTCCTCTCCCAGTTATTTATCCAAAGAAACCCAAAATACTAATTTGACAAAATACATGCAACCCTATGTTTATTACAGCACTATTCACAATAGCCAAGATATGGAAACAACCAAAATGCCCATCAATAGATGATTGGATAAAGAAATTGTGGTACATTTATACGATGGAATATTACTTGGCCATAAAAAAGAATGAAATCTTACCATTTGCAATGACATGGATGGACCTGGAGAATATTATGCTAAGTGAAATAAGTCAGACAGAGAAAGACAAATAGCATATGAGCTCACTTATAAGTGGAATCTTAAGAACAGAATAAACAAGCATATAAAACAGAAATAGACTCAGAAATACAGAGAAAAAGCTGATGGCTGCTAGATGGGAAGGAGTTTGGGGGATTGGGAGAAAGTACAAATTGGTAGTCACAAAATAGTCATGGGGATGTGAAATACAGTGTGGGGAAATATAATCAATAATGTCCTATAGATTATGTAGGGTGCAAGATGGGTACTGGGCTTATTGGGGAGATCACTCCATAGATTGTGTAGATGCCTGACCACTCTGCTGTACACCTGAAGCTGATGTAGAATAATATCATATATCAACTATAATTAAATATATACATATATATGGTCATGGGGTGTAAAGTATAGCATAAGGAACAGAGTCAATGGTATAGTAACAGCTATATACGGTGTCAGAGGGGTAGTAGACTGGGAGGGGGTTTATCACTTTGTGTGAGGATATAAGTGTCTAATCATTATGTTGTTTTATATACCTGAAACTAATAATAAAAAAGAAAGAATAATAATAATAAAAAGAAGTCAAGAGATACAACCAGGAAGAAAAACAAGGAAAGAAAAGGAAGAGAAGAAAGGGATAAATGAAAAAATATACACAATGATTTCATTTGACGGATTTCATTAAAACTCATTGGCACATTATTGAAAGTGATTGAAACTTTCAACAACTCCTAAGTTTGGGATGCCTTCAATAAAATATAACCTGTAGGGAGACATAGCGGAAGCTGTCCTTCCAGAATAAAAGAAGTTATTCTCAGAAACAAGTCCCTAAAATGTGTGGCAGATGTGCCCCACAAGCTAGAATATCATCAAAATGCTGATCTTCCCCTGTTTCTCTGCAGGGAAACCATGCAATAGAAATGGATTTATCAGGTGTATTGTCACTGATGTTCTCTAGATTCTTAAATGTCCCTGTGGATTGTCCAAGATAACTTTAAAACAGCTGGTGCCTAACAAGTAGGACACATGGAACAGATGAACAAGTATAGCACATCATAAGAAACAAAATCTTAAAGGAAGGAGCCCTTTACCCCATTATGATCATCAAAAGGCACTTGGCATGTGGAATTCTTGTTTTCCTGTCCAGTGACAGCATCAGCATTTGGGAGAGGTATTAGAACCTGAGGCTCCTGTGAATTTGTCTGCCTTTTCCTCACCAAGAAGCCATAATGGGATTCTGGACATAAGCCGGAACTTGCCTATTTATTTCTATGTCCTAGGACTAACATGCTGTAAAGCTTTTTAAGCCAAAGCAGCCCCAACCCCAGTATAATGAAATTTGGCATGAAGAACTTTTGTTTGTTTGGTGTTATTTCCAGAATGTGTGCTTAAGGCAACACTGCGCGCGCGTGTGTGTGTGTGTGTGTGTGTGTGTGTTTAAGTCCTATTAGGTCCTGAGAATTTTTATGGAGGAGAGAAGGGAGGCAAGAAACTAAACTCATTTACTGGGTGAGAAACTGAGACATGAAAATAGAAGTTTATATCTGTAATTATCAGAAGAAAGCTAATGCTTAATGGAGAGTCCCCTTAAGGTGCAAACTGTATCTTACTCATCTATGAATCCTTAGTGCTTTGAGTATTAAGAGACAATATATGACTTGAACACAAATTGCCCGTTTAAGGAATGTTTGCTGCAATTAAATGTGTTATGCCGGGGCCGGCCGAGTGGCGCGATGGTTAAGAACTCGCTTGGGATGCCAGAGGGCCCCGGTTCAGATCCCACATATGAGGGCCAGTGACACTGCCCTCTACAGCTAAGATGCTGAATAGCAGCTCGACCTGGAGCTGGGCTGCCATGAGTCGCCGGCGATGGCGTAGGCTGCAGCCCCTGCGGCAGTGGGTTGCCATGGGCTACCGTGTGTAGCCAGCAGCCAGCGTGAGCGGCCAGCAGCCGCAGTGAGCGGCCGTCCAGAAGCCGGCGACTGATCTGCCTCGCCAGAGAAGAGCGCAATGATGGTGCCAACTTGGGCCAGTGAAGCAACGTCCTCCACTACTAGACTGAAGAACAAAATGACAGCAACTTGTCTGTTCCCCTTCCCCAATTCCCCCAATTCCCCAGCACTGTTCCCCTCCCTCCAATTCCCCAATAAAAATCTTAAAAAAAAATGTGTTATGCCTATGATGCTGTGGACATATCTTATTTCATGTGATCCTTGAAAAATCTCTATCAGATAAATGTCATTACCCTCATTTCACAGATAAAAAAAACAAACGCAAAGAGGTAGCTTTTGCAAGGTTACACAGATCTGGTAATAGAGTAGTCTGTAAAATCAAGTCTTGACTTCCTAGCCCATGTTCTTTATTACATGCCAAGCTGCGTCATTGTCAATTGTAAATTTGTGGCTTCACGCTATCCTGCTTAACGCAAGCCTTGATTACAGAACTTACACAGTGTTAACCTGACTGCCTTTGCAATTAGAACATGAATTACAAAAGGGTGGGGGCTCCTTTTAAGTCATACCTTTACAGGCAAACACTCTACCCTGGGTAGCCATGCTATCGTCTTTTTTATCTTTGTATTTATTGTGGCTGGCTCAAGGCTTGGTACAGTGCAGGTAATAATGTAGTAATCAAATTTAGTAAATCAATAAGAAAATTGATTGTGAGTCTAATCTTCACAGAAACCAAACCCTTGCTACGAACTGTGTTCAGAAATTTCATGTTATTTAATAACTGTGAATCTCACCATGAGAACTATCTCTCAGTAATTCAATCTTCCATTTCTCCAACAATGTATTGTTATGTAGCCATGACTGTAAGGAAGCAAAGTCTCTTTTGATAACATAACTCCTGGAGGTTTTCTCACAGAAGGGCTCTGGAAAAAGAATCGCCAAACATGACCAGGCCCGATGATGGGCCCTGGTCAATCTCTCTAGCCCCATCTTCTCAACCATCTGCCACTTACTGTGCCATTCCTTATGTCCCAAAGGACCTGTAGTTCTCCACTCCCCACCCCACAACACTGTCATCATATCTCGCACCACTTTACCTTTACTCACGTTGACACCTGTGCCCTGGATTCTTTCTCCCCGCTTCACCCTCTGCCTCGTCACCTTTATTCACATTTTATGACTCAGTTTAGAGGCCACCTTTTTTTGGAAGCCTCCCTGGATTTCCTCCCAGGCTGGCAGATACCCCTCTATTTGGTGCTTCTTTGTGCCTCATGTGTCACCACATCTCTACCTTCCACTAGGCTGTGAGTTTCTGAAGGAAAAATATTGTGATTTGTTTGTGTCATCATGTCAATAGGAGCTTAGAAAAGAAGGGAAGGGGAAGTTTTCCATAGATGGTGCGTTTAATACAATAAAACAGAAGGAAAGAGGGTAGCAGTTCCCAAACTTGGGGAACAACTTAAGGAAAGACTAAATTGGCTGGAACATTTTAAATTATTAGAGGAAAGGATGTGATTACAATAGGGCCAACAGATGGAAGAAGCAGGAGGGAACAGAGTGAACTTCTTTGGTATTTGCTGCCCATAGCAAAAACAAAACAAAACAAAACCAAAAAAACAGGCAACGGTAGAAGCAATCTGATTCTCTAGCTATATAGACGTTGTTGACTTTTTAAATTCTTATTACCTAAGTGATTCTTAGAGCATGTGCTGGACTTTCATAAGCTTATATGGCTGGGCCAACTTTGCATAATGCACATATTCTGCAGAAATGAATATTTATGCTGGGTTAGCTGGACAAATACACAACTCATTGTAGTTTCTTTCCATCCAAGCTATCAAACTGAAAGAAGAGTTCAATCTGTGTATATAGGGATTTGCTGAATGTTCATCCCAGGGCTATGCCAATGTAGGACGAGTAGAAAAGTAATTATATGTCTATTAGGTGGTTAAAAAGCAGTTGCATAAAATCATCACCAAGTATCATTTTCATATGGCCCCAATTCACTCTCACAAAGTAATTCTAGAGTTAGGAATCTTTCCAAAGAATTCCTGCAGAGCTATACTGGGATAAAACCTGGTCCATTGTGAATATAAAATAGCAATTTTATTTAAACAGTTGTAACTCCTTGGGTCTCTTTTGGCTAACTCTAATATTGCTCCTTGTCTATGTACTTTGGACACATTTTCACTTTCTTCTAAAAAGAATTTTACTGCTTAGTCATCTTCCTTTTGATACCTCCACCTTCTACTGAATTCTATATTGAAACAATGGAATAATTTTGCTTGTCAGTTCTTTGGCGAATTTCAGAGGAAAGTTATCACTAATAATCTCTAATACATGTCCCTTAATTTGGTACACTGACCAAGCCACTTAACCTTCTTATACCATCATTTTTTCAGCTGTAAAATTCAGCTGATAAGTCTTAATACCTCTAGCTTCTCAACTGATACGGGTTCTGCTGTGTGGCCTTCCTACCATTTCTTTGCCCAGAATGACTAATGACTTTCAACAGCCAAATCTAAAAGGCTGACTTCAATTATTGTCTCATCTGTGTCATTTCTGTGGCAAACAGGCTAATAAAATGCATGTGACCTGGAAAATCTTTAGTAGTTTCTCACAAGGTATTTCTAGTTTATTACCATGAACTTGAATTGACTATGCATTGGCCAAATAATTTCACCATCAGACTTAGCCATCAAGATGAGTTTGAGCTTCATACAATAATATATTATGATTTAATTTTTGATTAGGGGGAAAATAGATTGATTTATGCAGCCAAGAAATAATTATTGGGTATGTATTATGTGCCTGGTGTGATGAAGGGTGTTGGTTGGTTGTTTTTCTTTCCTCGCTGGTGGCAATGAGCTAAAAAAGGAGTATACGTCATATGCTTTAGGACTATGGGTAAAGAAGCTTCCATGGCAATGGGTGTTGACAAAGGTGCGTATGGGTACCCAACAGGTAGTGTCTAAGCAAGGGCTCTGTCCTTGTTCTACTCTTTTGGTACCGGCTTAGGATGGCCATGGTTTTATCCTTTTTCCCTACCAACCCCTTGGCCAGAGTGAAGAACTAAGCCCAACTTCTTGGGAGTAACTGGTATCTATGGGAGGATACATTACTGAAGCTTCACCAGCCTAGATTTGCAGCCTTCCGTAAAATCTATCCTAAAAACTCCCCTCAAGTAATCATCCAGTCTTTCCTTCCCTTTGCAACCAAATGTCTTGAAACAGAAAGCCATGTTTACTGCTGATATTTTTTTACCCCACTTTGTCCCCTTGTCAGTTCATCTTCACTGCCACTCATTGTAGGATCCAATCATATTACTTTATTGCGCAAAGAGTTTTTTTGGATCCCATAGGTCCACCCTATGTGATGACCCCACACACCACTTACCACTGGCTTCTTCCTCAGTGGGGCTCCACTGCACCCTGTGCAGTGCAGGCTTTATCATGCAGGCTTTTTTGTTTCATAATCTCAGTAGATTGTAAACCTCTTAAGGACAATTACCTTTCTTTTTGTCTTTGCACCTTAGCATTTAGCAGAATTTGAACATGTGTTGAATGGCTTAGCTCCATTTCCAGCTCTCTGAGAAGACTTCCCTTGCACCAACCCACATCCATTTCTCACTCCCAAACAGAATTGACCTCTGCAGCCTTCCTCCGCATCCCCAAAGCACCACATTTGCGCCACCAGCAAAGCAGTTGTGTTACAGAGAGTTGCATGTCTATCTGTTCCCTGTCATTTGACACCTGGTTATCTCCCCAATCTCACCTCCTTTATTATCCCCTTGCTTTTTCTGCTCCAACCATACTGGTCTCCCATGCATTTCTCAGCCAAATAAATTACCACCACAGAGCTTTGTACTTTCTGGGTACTCTCTTCCCAGAGCCACATGGCTTACTCTCTCTTTTCCTTCAGGTTTCTTCTCAAGGGTTATCTCCTCAGAAAGGCTGTCCTCAAACATCTATCAAAATAGCAACACCAGGGGGCCGGCTGAGTGG
>NW_017732246.1:108616-112587 GCF_001890085.2 Hipposideros armiger | reverse complement strand
CCTGGCACTTAATAAGCACTTAATAAATATCTGTTGAATGAATGAATGAATTCCATAAGGGACTGTGAGAGCCTCCAGAGCCAGAATTGTGTCATTCATCTTTCAACCTCCAGCATCTGGTAATGGTAGGCCTAGGACAAAACTAGAACTGCTTCCTAATTTATGATGCAAATTAGAGGTGTATGCAGCAAAGCAACTGAAATTTACTAAGTGTCTACACTGGGACAGGTATCTTTTGTGTGCCTTAGGTATAAGGCTTTCTTTCTTTTTTTAATCCTTGCAATTTTTGAGGTAGTTGCTACAGTCCCCACTTAAGAGGGGAGGAGACTCAGTGTCAGATTGCTGATGCGACTTGCCTAAGGACACACAGCTAGAGACAGGCAGACTTAGGCTGTGAACCCACACCAAGGGTTATATTCTTTCTTCCAACTTGTTGCCTCCCTGAGACACCAGCTACATTTAAACAAATGGATATTTGACACATATACAGTCCTGTAATCAAGAAAATCAAAGTAGTAAAATTAGAAAATTGTTTTCCAAGTAAGCTATTTTATTTTCCCTGATTTTCAAATTTATTTTCCCTTTTGTCAGTGATATTTTTAGGTTCCCTTTCAAGAGGAAGTAGGATGAAAGTGATTATGATAATAAACATGACAGTTATTGAAACCAATTGTGAATATAAAGTGCTATATAAAGCACAGTGATTGTGAAGCTAATGTTATTGTTATTGCTTTCAAGTTAGCTACATTTTTCTCACAAAATTAATTTGCTCTTGCAGCTCTTTTAATGTAACCTAAAGCATTCACAGATTTATCATAAAAAAACAAAACAAAAACCAAGGGATTTGCAAATACACTTCATTCCCCAGGTTTTAATGAAATACTTCCTTTTCTTAGAGGTGTATTATTTGGAGTGTGAGGAAGAATATAGCACCAGGGGGCCAGCTGAGTGGCTCAGTTGGTTACGAGCAGGAGCTTTGAGCAACAGGATTGCCGGTTCGATTCCCACATGGGCCAGTGAGCTGCGCCCAAGATGAGCTGCTGCTGAACTGCCAACAGGTGGCAGGATGGCTCAGCTGGTGAGAGCACATGATCTTAACAACAAGGTTGCCAGTTCGACTCCCGCATGGGATGGTGGGCTGCACCCCCCACAACTAAGATTGAACACGGCACCTTGAGCTGAGCGGCCATGAGCTGCTGATGGACAACCGGATGGTGACTGGACTTGGAGATAAACTAGCTGCGCCCTCCACAACTAGGATTGAAGGACAACAACTTGGCTGTTCCCCTTCCCCAATTCCCCAACATTGTTCCCCTTCTGCAAGTCCCCAATAAAATCTTTTAAAAAAACCCCAAAAAACAATACAGCACCAGACAGAGCTCTGTTGAAACTGTGTTCAGGGAGGACTGTTTGGAGACTGGGTGGCGTCTGGGGCGGAGGAGGGGGAGGGCTATTTTGCAAGAGGAGTGAAGCTTGGATTGATTTTATAAAATTACTGAATTTTAAATATTTTGCATTTTCCTAAGTCTGAAGTCAGTACCATTGCCAGATGACGCCATTATCTTGGTGGTTGTGGTCCATGCACTCAGAGTCAATTAAGGACACATCAGGAATCAACCACTGTGAGTGTAGACAACTGGAGGCAGTTGTTTGTGCTGCTTTGACTCAATAAAGGTTTTGCCATGTGGTGGTCCTGTCGATTAAAGCAAAACAACACAAAATGAAAAAAATACTTGTCCTCACTGTTTCAGTTAACTTGTCTCAGTTTTAAATACAACCTGTGTGCTGCTGGCTCCTTACTTTGCTAGTGCGAACCCTTCACATGAACTCTGTACCCATATATCAGCTGCTACTCTGTATGTCCATCTGGAGATCTGATAGGCGTCTCAGAGATAACACGTCCCAAACTGATCACCTAACTTCACCTTGCTCACCCAAACCAGCTCCGACTGCTGTCTGCCCCATCTCAGTGGTGACCCCTCTACTTTTCCAATGGCTAAAGCCAAAACTCTTGGAGTCATCTTGACTCCTCTCTTCTCTCATACCATACATCTGGTCTACTACAGATCTTGCTGCCTTTACCTTTGAAATCTATCCAGAATCTGGCCTCTTCCCACCACCTTCATTATGCCACCCTGGTCCTAGCCACCATCAATGCTCACTTGAACTCCAACCTGGTCCTTCTACCTGGTCCCCCCGCTTCTGCCCTTTGTGCCCCACACCCCAAAGTGGTTTTTTTAAACAGAAGTCAGATTATGTTGTTTGCTACTCAGAACCCTCCAGAGGTCCCCCATATTGTTCAGAAGATAAGTAAAATTCCTTAATATGACGTCTAGGGACTGTATTACTTTCTTTGAGCTTCTGTAACAAATTACCACAACCTTAGTGGTTTAAAACAACAGAAACTTATTTTCTCACAGTTCTGGAGGCCAGAAGCCTGAAATTAAGGTGTCATCAGAGCTACCCTTCCTCTGGAACCTTTAGGAGAGAGTGTGGTCCTTGCCTCTTCCCACGTCTGGTTCTTGGTTCCTTGGCTGGTGGCACATCTCTCTCTTCTCTGTCTTCCCATCACCTTCTTCTCTGTCTTACAATGATATATGTGATTGCATTTAGGGCCCACCTGGATAACGCAAGGAAAACTCCACCTCTCAAGATCCCTAATCACACTTTTGCCATGTAAAGTGTGGCAAAATATTCATAACACTCTTGTCATATGAGGAAAATAGTCACAGGTTCCATGGATTAGGACAGAGACATATATTTTTTTGGGGGGGGCACCATTTAATCATTATAGGGCCCTATATGATCTGCCCCTGTCACCTCTCTGGCCTCATCTCCTGCTCCTTTTATCCTTGTTCTTTCCTCTCCATACTCACTGTCCTTCTTGTCGTGCCTTATGTAGATCAAGCTCATTCCTGCCACAGGGACTTTGCACTTGTTCTCTCCTCTGCTAGAATGCTGGTTCCCTTACTTCCTTTAGGTCTTAACTCAAAAATTACCTTCATAGTGAGGTTTTCCCCTGGCCGCCCTATCTAAAATTTCAATACCCCTAAGCATTTTATTTATCCTTTCCCTGATTTACTTTTTCTCCTTAGCACTTATGGATTTTACCATTTTAACTGACTTATTATAGTTGGTGTTTTTTTTTTTAACATAATTGTTTATTGTGTGTTTTCCTTACCAGAACGAAAGCTCCCTGAGGACAGGGGTTTTTATCTGTCTAATTCACTGAAAAGTCTCCATCACTTAGAACAGTGCCTGGCACATAGTCTTTCAGTAAACATTTGTTGAAGGAATAAAAGTATTGAGCACTTAACCACTTCTAGACACTGTGCTAAGGGTCTTATATACATGATCTCATTTAATCCTCAAAGCAATACAAGGTGCAAACTATTATTTCCATTTTGCAGAGTTACCATGAAAACTGAAGCTTTCGGGCTTAGTAAGTCACCCCAAATCACACAGCCAGAAAGAAGCCCAGCCAGGATTGAAATCCACGCTGTCTCATCCCAAAGCCTGTGTACTCAGTGACTACAAACACCATGTGTATTAGTTTGCCAGGGCTTCCCTGACAATGCAGCACAGATGGGGTGGCTTAAACAACAGAAATTAATTTTATCAATATTCTGGAAGCTAGAAGTCTGAAATGAAGGTGATGGCAGGATTGGTTTACTCTGAGGCCTCTTTCCTTGGCTTATAGATGGCAGTCCACTCACTGTGTCTTTACATGGTCTTCCCGCCATGCGTGTCTGTGTCCTGGTCTTTCTCTTCTTATAAAGACATCAGTCATACTGAATTAGGGCCCTCCTGTATGACCTCAGTTTACCTTAATTATGTCTTTAAAGACCCCATCTCCAAATACAGTCACATTCTGAGGTACTGAGGCTTAGGACTTCAACATATGAAAGTGGGGGCACACAATTCAGTCCATAACACTACTCCATTAGACAGCTGACCAAAGGGCTCCCTTA
>NW_017732246.1:97014-103591 GCF_001890085.2 Hipposideros armiger | reverse complement strand
GAGAGAGAGAGAGAGAGAGAGAGAGGGAGAGAGAGAGAGAGAGGGACTGTGAAGGCCTGGACCAAGCTCACAGAGTGCCAGCCTCTGGTGAGCACCTCTACTCAACTCTTATACTACCAGAAAGTTCAATTAATTCATTCATTGCTCTCAAAAGCTTATTTAATGCTCTGTGTCACCAGGGCAGACAACTTATGTGTTTTTTTTCACCACAGTATGCCCAATGTTCCATTGCCTGGAACATAGAAGTACTCAGCTAGAATGGTTGAATTCCATTACTCAGACTATCCCATTCTTCCATGTAATCAAGGTCTGCCTTTATCTTCTTCCTGAGACTTCCAGTGTGTCCAAACATCACACAGTGTTTCTAGATTTTGACTAGACTAAGCTCCCTCTGTTGACTCACAGTAGAGATGCTACAATTTGTAGTTACTGCCAATATTTTCATAGTTGAAAGGAAGTAAACATTCCAGAATAAGGACAACATTGAGTTGAGATTAACTTAAAGATTTCCAAATTATCAGAAAGAAAATCATAAATACCATATCTCTATTTTTGTTTAACTCAGGCACAACCTCTATACTTAAAAAACAGATTTTTTTGTCCAATGGAAGAATCTCTTCAGATATTTAAACAGTTGCTTTATCAATCCCTCTACTCTCAAACTCCAATCTTATATCTCTGAACTAAAGTCCACAGACCCTTTTCTCCTAGCAATGACGAAGTTATAAGTTCATTCAAGCCCCAAGACCAAATTCCAAGTTGAAGTATTAAGGTCTAATACTGATATTTTACTTTTTTAGGTTAATCAAGTCATAATTTGAAACAGGTGTTCATTGGCAAATCAGTTTTCTTATTTTTTCCTGATCTTCAGATAACATTCTCAACAGTTAAAGGAGTAAAATATAGGTCAGTGAGCTAAGTTATGTTTTTAGATCTCAATACTTGAGTTAGTTAACCAAAAAATCTTAATTTCTTACAGAAATTTCAATGTGGGTTGGAAAGAAAAGCAATTGGGGAGAAAAAAGAAAAATGAACCATTGTCCAAAAATGACTGTTCCTTCTTTTGGCTCACCCATTTGTGCTGTAAATATTTGAGTAAGGTAAAGACATAAGGCACTCTCTCTATCCCCAGAGATAAGTTTCAGCCAATGGCTCAGCATGTTCTTTGGCTTCTCAATCAATTTCCAGTAGGAAGCTCTCCCCTTGAGAAAAGCTTCTGAATATATTGCTTTTATACTACGTTTTACTCACCAAGTTAAGTAACCGAGTTTTGCAATTTTCCAATTTAAGGACATTAAGATCTGACCCTTGCTCTGGAGGGCAATTTAGGACTTCTTTCTGCAGTGGACAAACTGCTCCCAGACTTCCAAGGAAAGACTATGAAAGCAACTTTTTGGTAGTTGAGTATTTAACCTTATTTAAATAGCAGGAAAGTAGCAATGGCTTGCTATACTGGAGTGGTCTGCCAGCAAGTTCAGTCCAAAATACTTTATAGATGACAACAATGATACAATACACATTAAAGGGTGAGCAATTTCCAAGATATATGTTAAGAAAATAGCGTTTTCAGGTCAAATGCATGCTATTAAGAAGTAATAAAGAGGTAAAGAAATGAAGAGAAGGAGAACTGAAGAATCACTAAATATTTCACTTAATGAAGAAATGAAGAGATATAGGGTGTTGGCATCGAGGGAGGTTTGGAGTTAGTTTCTTCATATGGGAAATACATGCGATATCGATGATCCTTAACCAGGGGCACCAGTAGGATTTTTTTTTTTTTGGCATACTGAGTCAGAACCTCTTAGGGGGCGGGGGTCTCTGGATATGTACTGCAGGAAAAGCACCCCAGGTGGTTCTAAGGTACACTCCTGGCTAAGAAAATTTGTAATGCATATGTGTTTTTCTTTTTCTTTTTCTCCTAATGTCACAATTTAATTTTTTTCAAATGCCAATGATGTTTTAATGTTCTGACTATAAAAACATTTCAGTGAAAATATGGAAAAGCTCACATAAAAATGCTAAAATGATCTCTAATCCCATTAGCCTTTTTAGTCCAGAGAGTCTAAAACTAGTCCCTTTAGGATAGATTTCAGAGGGCTCATGGCCTAAACCTCTAAAAATTTATGGAAAATTACTGTTGTCTTTTGCTCCATGCATATATATGGCTTTTATAATGTTAATATCATATTACATGTTTTGTTTTAAAGCTGCTTTTTTTCAGTCAACAAGACATTTCCCCATACCCATAAGTACCCTTTCAGAATACCACTTTTAAAGGGTGATAATATGTTATCTGCCATCCTGTTATTGTTGGACAGTCATGTGATCTATGCTTGCTACTATAAACAATGCTGGAATAAACATCCGTGGACGTAAATCTCTTTGCTCTGGCTGTTTCTTTTTTTCCCATTCTGAGATGCAGAATTACTGAGTCAAGTGGTTTGTCCTTTTAAAGACTCTTCACATCTACTGTCTTTGAGAAAGAACTTATCAATTTGCACACTACCAGGAGTGTATTAAAGTGTGAGTGACTCTAGTTTTTTGTTTGTATGTTTTTTAAATATGCCGTGTGTGTTTGATNATTACCTCCTATTTATGCCATTGGTGAAGGAGGCATTTCTACCCTATGGTCATGGAGATGGTGAAACATGTGACACTCGATACTGGACAGGTAAGACAGATAGCATTTTACTAGTCACATATACTCACAGCCTGGGGGAGGACACCAAATGCCACACAGAGCCACACAGGGGTTGCACTCGATTAGAGTAAACTACCAGGGAGTGTGGGAGGCAGGCTTTGTGGTATCAAGATGGTGGAGTGGCCCCTGGCTCCCCTGGGAGGACATGATTGGCTTCTTTGAATAATTCCATGGGCTGGCAGGGAACTAAAGCCAGCTACTCAAGGATAAACAGGAACTGTGCCTTGTCCCCTTGAAAAAGAGTTTCCATTGGTTAGAGGACATCACCCATAGGAGCAGAGAGGGAAGGGGAACTTGCAGTTAGGCTATTTGAGGCCCTTCTGATTTTACAAGATGCCAAGGCAGCACAAAATTCTGGGCCTTGATTTTAGATCACCCAGCCCCCTAAGCTTAGGACTCCACTTGGTCCTGTGTCACTACTTCACGGAGGATTTATCCCATTAGCCTGGAAGATAACTGATCCCACCACTAGAACACTATTACATCTGCCTTGGGAGAATCTAACATACAAAGTATTGTTGGAAATCTAGGACTTCACCAAAAGTAAAAGGTTGGATGAATGTCTTTTGCTGCACCTGCTAATAATGTGTGTGGCGTTATTCCTCTGCGACTTGCTGTTCCCAGCAACATATCTTCTGATGGAGAAATTTTGTGGGAGAGACCACATACTTCTCATGTACCTCTTATCTTTAGACTTCTATTCAAATAAGTCTGGCAATTGTGAAAGGCCAACAGGGTCCCTGCTCTAGTGGTCTAGAAGGCTTGGAGATACCCGGGGGCTGACACTAAGGAGATATAAGCAATCTCCCAAATCTGTTTTCAAGACCCTTCTCTTCAGACACACTCACTCTCCAATGTATCTGCTCCCAGGACTTCAATTATAACCTCTGTGTGGATTTTCCCAGGATCTCACATCCTAGTTTCCTCTGGAGCACTAGATTTACTTTCCCGTCTGTATGGTGGACATTTCCCATGGTGTCATTAATTTATTAGTCCAACAATTTATCAGATGTTTATTAGGTAGTAAGTGTTCTAGAAACAAAAGCAGTCTTACTGTCCTCATGGAGTTTATGGTTGGGTGGGGATGCCATGCAGGCACATATACTCAACACATCCAATATATTACTACCATCTTCTCTTCCCAAATTGACTCCTTTTTCAGTTAAAGATATCACCCCCATCACCTGCTAAAGTTTACAACTCCAAAGCCATACCCGTTTCCTCTCTCTCTCCATTATCCCCTCAATTCCCTATTACCTTTCTGCTCTTGACCTGGTTCAGTTACCATTTGCTAGGCAAGGTTACAACAATATAATTGTAATAAAGTCCTGTTGGTTTGAACTGAATTTTATTACAGCCCCTTAACCTCCATCTCCTAACTGACCACCCTAATTTTTTTAAGCTATCGCTCTTAAGGTCTCCTTTAACAGAGATTATTGTCTACAAAGACTTGTATTTTGTGCTTTAACATTTGCCTTATATCTTTAAACATACCTCTTCATCAAGGTTCCCATTATTTTTAAGGTAAAACTTCTAAGACTTCAAAAAGTCTGAAAACTCCATTGTCTAGAAGACCCAAACAAGCCAACAGACAGGGTCTGGTTTTTTAAGGCCAGATCTGAGGTAGAAAAGAAACATCTTTGCTGCTTAGAAAGATGCTGATGGTGCTATTCAGAATGGGACTCTAAGGATTCCAGTTTTAAACAAACTCTAATAACAAAACACTTTCAGCCAAATGAGAAAGCTAATCTCCTGACCTAAAAGGTGCCAGCAATACCACCTTCCTCCCTCGGTGAAGCTGCTGACGCCCAATGACGCATCTTCCACCCGGCTTGTAGGAGAGCCAATCAGTTCCCTTTGAATGAAATCTTTATTCAACTCTTTCAACACTCCTGGGGGAAAGGAGGAGGCAGACAAGAGAAGTATTTCAGAAACAAATGGAGACCCAAATGCCAAGTTTCTGTTCTTGTTACTGTTCAGCTTTTGGCCCCGTGAAGACAGTCTCAATTCCATGTTTTTCGTTAAGCAGGTTTGTTTGGCAAAATCCAGTGATAAATACAAAACTCTGAGGTCAGTCTCACCTTACTCGGAAAGCTGGAGCTGGGAAGTTCAGCCTTCTGTGGTCGGGGAACTTGGGAAGCTGCTGAGCTACCGTTGACAACAGGAGGCAAAGATATGGGCCAGATAATTTTTTCTTTACAAATGTACAAATCTAGGACTTTTCCCTCTTAAAAACCCAACATACAAGCAATCCTTTGTTGAGAGTTGAGCACCACTGGCTCAGTGGGAGAGGAGAAGGCAGGGTAGATGTTCAGATAGGATGAGCAGCTGGGACTCATTCATAGGCCAAGGTCTGTGCTTTCCTTGCTAACAAACACCAAAACTGATCCTCACCTCTTCCCACTGTTTTTGTTATTCTCAGCTGCTCACAGGCAGCCACGTCCCTAAAAGGGCAAGACAGTAAGGGGGAATGAGAGGGAATAGGGGTCTAGGTTTTCTGCAGACCAGCTGGTCAGTTTGGAAGAGTTGTTATTGACTTCTTTGGACGCAGATTCACTTCCCAGGCAGTGTCCTCTAGGTCATGTGACCTTGCTGCTGATTTTCTCCAGGTCAGTAAAATAAGCCCTTTTCTCCCTCCTGCCATGGTCAACTCCCCTCACTTAAAAACAAAGGAATCTAAATGTAAAAAAGAATCTGTTCTAGTGCTAAAAATCTGAAGGCCAAGATGAATGTTTAATCCTGTGTCACAACCTGTGAAATCATAATGGGCAACATGTATTAGGTGCTCACTTAGTTTCATGCACTGTTCTACGTGCTTCTCTACTTAATCATACAATCTTCTGAGATAAGCAATATCATCATCCCTATTTCTTATAAATGAGGAGACAGATGCACAGAGAGGCTAAATAACAGGTCTAAGGTTACACGGCTAGTAAATGGCAGGGCTGGGATTTGAACCCAGGCAGTCTGACTTCAGAACCCATGCTCTTAACCACTCCCACATAGATGTGGCCTGTCCCCTAAGTAAAGGTATGTGACCAATAATAACCAAGTGGCCTGAGTAACACTTCTCCCCAACACTTATTCCGATGGGTGAAGGGCAGTAAATGTGGGAGACCTGGAAGAGCAGAGACGACCACATGAAGAGAGTGCAGCAGCAGTGTTGACTCCTTGGGCCAGATGCTGTCAAAAATACAGGTTTCACTGTGCTGAGCTAGGCATAGGGCCCCCTACATGGCCAGCATGTCAATCAACACATTGGAGAGGCCTGAGAGGTGACTTAACGTTGCATTGTTGGTGGTGGATGCTCACCCTGATGGGAGAGAATGCAAAGTCAGCAAACTACGTACCTTTAAATGTGGATGAGAATGGGGTGCAGATGTTGGACATCGTACATGCGTAATGGGATATATGCATATATGCATATACCTCTTCTTATAAGAAGAGGCCTGAGAGGGCTTGCTTCCCCTCTCTCTGATCTCCTCCATGTGATGATACAAGAAGACAGCCATCTCTAAACCCGAGAGCCAGGCCCTCACAAGACACTGACCTTCTCATGTTCAGGAGTCTGGGAAGTCCAAGATCAAGGCACCAGCACGCTGGTGTCTGGTGAGGGCCTACATCCTGGTTTGTAGATGGCTATCTTCTTGTATCTTCACATAGTGGAGAGCAGAGTGAGAGATAGCAAGTTTTCTCATGTCTCTTCTAAGGGCACTAATCCCATCATGATGGCTCTACCCTTACGACCTAATTACCTTCCAAAAGCCTTATCTCCAAACCATCACATTGGGGATTCGGGCTTCAACAGATGAATTTTGGGAGGACACAAACATTCAGTCCATAGCAGATGCCTTTCTATAAGGCTTTAACAGCGAG
>NW_017732246.1:91906-93724 GCF_001890085.2 Hipposideros armiger | reverse complement strand
CAGCTCGAGATTTTGTCTTGTGGGAACAACACAAGTGTAGGGATAGCTGAGGGATTCTTCAGGGTGGCAAGAGCATCGAAACCCGCAGTGGCCAGTGCAGTGCTTCAACCTGGTCCTGTGTGTACTTGAATCTATTCATGCTTTTTTTGAGCCTTCTCTCTTGCCTTATGTGCTAAGCTCAATAACAGCATCCCATCCCAAAGATGTCCTTGCCTCCATCTTTGGCACCTGTGCATATACTACCTTCCATGGTAAAAGGAGCTTTGCAGATGTGATTCAGTTAAGAATCTTGAGACGGGGAGATTATCCTGGATTATTTGGGCCGACCTAATATAATCACAAGGGTTCTTAAAATAGGGAGGCAGGAGGGTCAAAGAGAAGAGAAGGCCATGTGCTAATAGCTGCAGAGATTGGAGTGATGCTGACAGCTTCCAGAAGCTAGAAGAGTAAAGGAACATATTCTACCCCAGAGCCTTCAGAAGAAACTAGCTGTGAGGATACTTTGATTTTAGCTGCATGAGACTTATTACAGATTTCTGACCTTTAGAACTGTAAGACAATTCATATGTGTTGGTTTAAGCTAAGTGTGTGGTGATTTGTACAGAAACAAGAGGAAGCTGATATACCTTCCATTAATTCCATGATATTCTCCCAATACAAATGTCTGCTAATTTAGCCACAATCTATTTCTGTTGTTTATCACGAACTGAATGTCACCCACCTCCAGGCCTCACCCCGGTGTTGGTTGGGTCCTATCTTCCATGTTGCCACACCATCTCCTGCTTTCCACGAAGAAACCCTGGGTTGTGCTTCTGCTTACTGGGCTAGTTCTCCTCCAGACTGCAAACTCAACAAGGGCAATGAATGAATGTGACTTATCTCTGGGCCCTAGCACCTAGCACAATGGATGAATAAATATCAGTTGAAAAAAACAAATTTAAAATTATTTGTACACAAATGTACAAAAAAGGTAGAAATGCCTTAAGAAATTAAAAAAAAAAGCCCTTTTGAATTGATGAAGAAACATTCATATTAGGCTTCTTTTCTTTAGACAATAAAAGTTTTTAAAAATAGTATACTTATCTATCTAAAAGAAAAATTCTGTTCTGATTTATAACAGGATTTTTAAAAGCTGACTTTTATGTGAATGTAAAATATTAAACACACAATATGTTAGCTAAATCACTTGGACAGAATTGAAAGCAGAGCAAATGTAATCAATTTATGATATTATTAAAACCTAAGGGGAAATGAAATGTCCGTTTCAGTAACACTGGGTGTGTCCATGTTTCTTACACTTCACTGTTATTGTAGGACACTCCAGTGGCTGGTTGCAAAATCTTGATGGTCTGCTAAACCTGGCTTTATCCAGGCTGGTGGGGAACACGCATCTGAGTCACTTGGTTTAAGAGAGCTCTCTCCCTTTCATGACAGGGAGTTTTAAAGGATTTTCTTCTCTCCCCACAAACTAGGTACCCTGTCTAAATTCCTTAAGCCTTTGGACTCCGTCCTACAAAAATGCAAGAGCACAAGTGCACAAGGATTTTTCACTGCAGCTCTATTTGTTATAGCGTTCCACTGGAAGCAACCCAAATGTCAATCAACAGGAAAGTGGTTGAATAAATTATGAGACATCCATAGTCTAGAGAGGGTTATGCTTTCCTTAAAAAGAATGAGAGAGTTTTATACATACTACTTCCTTTAGAATCATTATTCATTGCTCTAGTTAAAACCCTCCAGGTCTTCCAGTTGCATTTATGTAAAACCTAACCCCCTTGCCCTGGCCTAAAGGCCCTCCATGGTGTGTGTGTGTGGGGA
>NW_017732246.1:78417-84886 GCF_001890085.2 Hipposideros armiger | reverse complement strand
GCACACACAGCAGTGGCTTATGAAACACCGTGTAGGCTGCAGGTTGCACACAGTTCCTCCCCCGCTCACTGTGGCTCCACGCTTTCTTCAACCAAAGAAACATTTTATAATTTAGGGATGGGAATGATGTCATTTCCAAATGGTTCTAATTTATATTTAAAAAAATTAGCCTATAACCTTATAACTTTTAACTATTATCAGCATCCAAATCTTCTAACAATCATTTCCAAAATGGAGGTCACTGGGATATGGGAGAAAGTATAATTTGTCTTTAGATTTTTGCCTAATTTTCTAATGTCTAGTTTTTTGTTTTGTTTTCTAGTACACAGGAGCATATATATATATATATATACATATATACATATATATATATACTTATACAGACCCATGTTGGGGCTGTATACATAATTTTTAAAAGACAGGATGCAAACAATTATGTTTGGAGAGCAACAGTTGAAGAGTGTTGTTTCCAGATCCTAGTAAACTAAGGGGTGAATCCTTTCTCCTTTCATTAACTTTTGAAGTCTGAGAGCCAGTCTGTTTGCTTCAGATAAAATGAAGTCACTTGTGCTTGTTTCTTGCTCCATTCCATCCCTACAAGTTAGCCCCTAATGGGGCTTCTAAGTATCTTCCTAATCTACAAAGGCAACATAAAGGTGACTATTCTACTTGGAAGAATGACATACCTTCAGTAAATTAAGAAGTTATCTAATCAGTGAAGAAAACTGATTAAAGTGGCTTCTCTAAGCATCAGTCGGCAGTTAAATACTATCTGAAAAATAAAAGTTTGGAAAGAATTGAACAGATAAGTAAACTCAGTTATTTATGAATCAAGTTTAGGACTCACTTCTGCGAAGATGGCAGAGGAGGTAAATGCTCTGCTCGCCTCTCCCAGAACCACATCAAAACTACAACTAAATTAGAGAGCCACTCCTGAGAATCACCCGGGGACTAGCTGACAGAACTCCTAAAACTAAGGATGTAAAGAAGCCACACTGAGAAGGGTAAGAGGGGCAGACTTGAAATGGGCTGATCCCACCCCCATGTGTGGCAGTTAAGAATCTGGAGTGATATCTTGGCTGTGGAGGTCCCCCCTGAGGAGAGGTCCCAGCCCCACATTGGGCTCCTGGTTACAGACCACCCATGCAGAGGAGTCCCCACAACACCTGGCTGTGAAAATCAGCTAGGAGTCTGTCCAGGTGAGGGCAGCTGCACTCCCAGGCTTCCCTCTTCAATGGCCCACATATGGACTTACTCACTGATGGACTCACTTGCTCTGAACTCCAGCACTGGGGCAGCAGCTGTAAAAGCACCAGGGACATGTGAGGAGAAGCTGAATTGTCTGGCGTCAGGGCAAGGGCGAGAGGGGCAGCTCAGGCCAGGACCAAAGTGCTGGCAGGTGCCACCATTGCTTTATTGAGTCCTCACTCTACACAGGTGGCAGGTGCACGCTGGCGCCAAACCTGAGTTTCCATCGAATAGGCTAACACTGCTTGCCTCACCCTGGTGATTCTGAGAGTCACCCTCCCCGCCTCAACTTGCACACGCCTNACTAGGTAAATAGTATTAGCTATTGCTAATCAACAAATGGTTGAAGCAGTAAGTGCTTCAGAAATTCAAAGAAAATGGAAATGTCGTGTCTGGGTATTAGCAAGAGCTTCTCTGAGTAGGTAGGATTTTATTTTTGTCTTAAAATCAAGCTAGAACTTGGGCAAGTGGAGAAAATGATGAGGTTGCTAGTGGCACCACAGGAGATAGGGAACAGGAAGGACAAATGTTAGAGGTAAAATTTTGCAGTGTGTTTGGAGAAGAAGGGGTTAAATAGGAAAGAGCTTGCCCAGAAAGATAACACAGCAGTATGTCAGGATGGGTGAACCTTCTGTTTTCTGTCATGCAGCATCTTTTTGGCACTGGCATTTCCCTGAATTAAATTGTGTAGAGAATAAGTCTCTGATTGGAAGCAGATTCATCAGACGAAAAGGCAGAGAGGTGGGGGTGGTAGGAGACGGGCTTTGGAAGGCCATTCTCTTTGACAGGAACTAATGTGGTCTCTTGAAGGCTGACTCTGGGCCATGAGTTGGCCAACCTCAAAGAATCAAGCTTGTAAGGTTTCCTGGGGACAGACTACAAACCTGTTCCCAGTGGCATCACCTGGTGCTCCCATGGGAAAACACAAAAAATACTCTTGGGGAGATCTTGCTCTGTCTGTGTGAGTCAGGGTCCTGGTGGGACCCAATCAGGGAACTGAGAAATGTCCAATGAAGGAACTCTTAACAAAGGGCGGGCAGGGTTAAGGGGAACCAACAGGGATGGGAGTGGGGAGAAACAGCTGTAGGAATGCTGAGAGGGACTGCCTGACAAAAGAGCGGCTGTGTGCAGAGGAACAAAGCCATGGCCAACCTATGGTCCAGCATGGGGTGGGCTGGGAAATAAATACCACCGTCTCTCTCTTCTTGTCTGCCCTCTCCTGCAGGTGACTTCCCATTGGCCAAGCCCAAACCAGAAGCAAGAGGGCAAGGCTGTCTATTGATCCAGTTAATACAGGTCAGGGTCCAGGGGTGCAGAGTAGGGTGAACTGTAGAAAGTGGTTCTGGAATATCCAGCACAGTGAACGATCTTACAGAATGACAAGCCCACAGAAGAAGCTGATTAACAGCCTGCATCCCCCTTGAAAGGTCCCCCTTGGTGGATCCCCTCCATGCTTCCCTCTATACCCTGACCCTTACCCCGTGCACATGTCATTGATCATCCAGCCTTGCCAATTGGACCTTCTAGCATCTCTCAAAAACATACTCTGCTCACACCGTATACCTGAAGTCCATAGGGAATAAAGATTTATGGTTTTACTTCTTATAGCTAAAAGTACTGAATGAAAACCTTGCTGAATATTTATATAACCTTGGAGTAAAGGGAGAACCTCTCAAAGCGTGTCCTTAAATGCAAAACCACAGAGGAGAAGACTGATAGGTTGTACTACATAAAAATTGGAAACTTCCATTTGACAAAAATCACCATGAGCAAAGTTGAAAAGGCACCAAAAAATAACCAAATTTCAAACTATGAAATAAGAAAACATCATTTCAGCAACCTTAAGTAAAAGGAGTATTGTCTAAATATATAAAGATCTCGAACAGATAAGAACTGACCCAAATTTGGGGTGGAGGGTGGAGGGAGGGACACCGGGGAGAAAACTTAAAAAATAAAGAAAAAGCTATGAAAATAAAAATAGATGCATGGGCAAAGGACATGAACAAGATTGATTAGGAGGGAAAACAACTTGACAGCAGCATATAGAAAAATGTTTAACTACTCAATCCAAGAAATGCAAATTTAAACAAGAAACTCTCCAACCAAATTCACAAAGATTGTCCTTAACGAGAGCACTCAGTGCAGGCAGGGGTGCAAAGAAAAGGGCCCTCATGAGTTCCTTAGAGCATAAATTATTACAAAGTTTTGAAAAGCAAATTGCCTATTGAGAAATTTTAAAATTCGTCCCCCTTAACCCAAATTGAAAATTCTGGGAATTCTCAATTCCCAGAATTTATCCAAACACTTTTCCTGCTCACAAAGTCCAAACATCTCAATATGGCAAATACCTTCCAAGTTGCATCTCCCCCGTCTCCCAGATGACATTTGCCACTCCATCAATTTGCCACTGCTTGTTCTTCCCTAGGCATACACCTGCACTTCCGTGCCTTTGCGCATCTCCTGTTTATTTTCCTCTTCTTGTAAAGCCCTTCGCCACCTTTTTGGTCTGGATGATTTTGCTTACTCTTGTGGAATCAGCTAATTTGTCAGAGGGTCTTTTGTCTGATCACCTTCCAGGTTGAGTTAGTTTCCCTTTTCCATGTTTCCATAACACCTGGCGCATATTTTTTATAATTTACACATTTACTTGCATATCTATTTATATATTTATATGTATATATTTACATATATCTCCACCATTTTGGTTTCTCTCTTTATATCCCCTATACTATGGTTTTCAGTTAGGGAGCAATTCTGTCCCCCAGGGGACATTTGGAATGTCTGGAGACGTTTTTGTTGGTCACAACTTGGAAGAAACCAGGGATGCTGCTACAGATCCTACCATACAGGAAAGCCCCCACAGCAAAGAATTAGTCAGCCTCAAATGTCAATAGTGCCAAAGTTGAGAAGGCCTATCCTACACCTATCTTCCACCTAGCATGGCACATAAAAAGCACGCGTGCGCGCGAACACACACACACACACACACACACACACACTACAAATAAGGGTAAAACGACCCTTTTCAGCCCAGTTCTTCTTCCATACAATGGGTGTGATGATATCTACGGCAGAATTTTGCAGGAAAGATTAAAATAGACAATATATGAGCAGTGCCTGGTACAAAGCTGATACTCCATCAGTATTAGTTCATCCTAACAATAAAGTGCATAAATTAAATTACAGACCCAGGAAGTTTTGGTGTTAAAATGAATCGTAAAGACTTCGCAGTCAAACCCTTTCATTTGGGGCTGAGGAGCCCCAATCTATAAAGGCTGATTTGCCTAAATCATTGGCATCACATATGAGTTTCCAGTTTACTGGCAAACCCCATTTTAAATGCATGCATAAGAAAGGAATTATAAACTGACTCTTGTAAAATAAATAATTATCTTTGGGGGGTTTGGCTTGTAAATGCAATTTTCATTTAAAATTTTCATTAACATAGTTAGAATACTAACAGAACAATGATTCCGTTGAATATTACCAGAAGTTTCACAGAGATTTATTTTGAAATTACATTTTTGGCATTTATGCAAAAATAAGCAAATGTATTAAAATACAAAGCTAAACAAATAATACATTCTTTCAATTGTGGGAGACATATAGTCAGAATCCAGGATAACAATTTAAATAGTTTTTCATAATACATAAGCCTCTCAAATCTTAACAGGCTTTCTAGAATCTGTTTTTTTAGTTAATCTAAAAATTAACTACCTTGTAATGCTTTAGTTCGTCTTTCCTGCTCAATTGCTAATCCATACAATGAAATTCCTTAGCAAAATATAATTCAGAGGCATCATCTGATCTGAGATCTCAAATTCTAACATGCTATGGCTTTTAATATGAACACTAGTATAACCAGAATTAAAACAAATTATGGCAAATAAAACATTTATATTTTAACATCTATAGACTTTATTAGGTGTTCCTTATATAGTCATCTGGTATGTTTAAAGAGTGAGCAATCATATAAAAGGAAATATGGTCATAACTGATTGAAGTAATAAAATCCTGAAACTAAATAACATCTCATAATTCATTGCACAGCATATATGAGATTTCATTACATCAGTATATAGCTTAGTAGTAAATTCTCCTGATGGTCATAAACCTCAAAGGTGTTGTCATCTTGAAAAATGAAGGGGAGGGAGTTGGTGGGGGTACAGAATGGATAAACCTGTAAGAGCCCTGCGGGGTACCTTTAAGTTGTAAAGTTGTAGTGCATCGCCACCTAGTGGCAGAATTTTGTAACTTATTCTAATAAAAGGACTTGCCCCCTATATTTCCTCGTGTTACGCCTCATTCACCCTTTAACTATATTCACCTCTGAAACTTTGTCCTAAAATTTGTCACCCAAATAGTTAAACTCATTCATTTGCACTCCACCCATCAGGCTGTCAAGTATTTGGTTAGTATAGTTTTAATGTTCATCTAGCTTTTAAATTCTAAATATGTAGTTCGGTTATTTTCAAAGCCATACACAGTCTGTTAAGAAACACCATCCTGTTTATGATTATAGGATTATTATGGCCATAGAAACTTTGGGTTTTGGCCTAGCTTTTATTCTTATTGCTGAATCTTTTAGTAAGTCAGAATAGGGCTTATTGTGTGCCAGGAACTGTCCTAAGTGCTTAATATGTAATGCAGTCAGTTAATTTTCAAAACAACCCTGCACAGTGGGTTCTCTCATTAGCTTCATTGTAGAGCTGAGGAAACTGAGGCACGGAGAAGTTAAACCATACCCCTAAAGTTACCCAATAAGTGAAAGGATTCAGATCTGGGCAGTCTAACCTAGAATTGGCTCTGAATCACTCTATTATTCTGTCTACAGGGTGATGAGCCAAACGGGTTATATGAATGTAACACCAATCAGCAATGCATGAGATTCAAATTTATTTGAAAAGTTCTAAGAAAGGAAAGAAAGTGAAACACTGGGCAGTGCTTGGTTGACTGAAAATTTATCTGCTACAGAGTTAAGTCTAATAGGGAAGCAGCATCTTGACACACAAATATTTACTAATCAATTGACTCTTATACAAGAAGTCCCTCATTAAAATGTCCCTTAACATTAGCATCTACCAACATTATTTATCAGTTTGCGATTTGCAATACTGCTGCAACAATAAAATTAAAACTGATTACCAAGTCAAATCACGAATTGTACAAAATTTAAACAACTGTTAAAGAACTGCTTTTACCATGACCAAAACCTTCATCA
>NW_017732246.1:75077-76167 GCF_001890085.2 Hipposideros armiger | reverse complement strand
AACACACCCAGTGGCCGGCTTCAGACCACACCAGAGCACCATCTTATTAGCTACACAAATGACACACCGAAAGGGGGAACTCATCAGGCACCCGTACCCCACTATAGCAAATCCCACTCTATGGGGTCAGCCCCCATACAATAGCTTCTCCACAGTAGTCATGGCCAGTTCTCACAGACGGTCACCCTGAGGGTCAAGCCCATCCACTGACATGCCAACAGCAATCAAGGGTCATCTACAAAATAAGGGCACACACAACCCACACAAGGGACACGCGTGGATTACCCGGCTCACATAACCAGGGAGACTGTGCCACTGGGCCCCACAGATACCCCACATAAGACCACCCTGCCAGGACTGGAAGACATAGCGGTTATGGAGAAACTCACAGGGAGGTGGCCAAAATGAGTAGACAAAGAAACATGTCCCAAATGAAATAGGGCAAAGCTCCAGAAAAAGAACTAAAAGAAGTGGAGACAAGCAATCTACCAGATGCAAAGTACAAAACACTGATTATACAGATGCTCAATGAACTTAGGGGAAGAACAGATGAACTCAGTGAGAAATTACATGAAGGGATAGAAAGCAAAAAAGAACCAGTAGGAAATGAAGAATAATTGAAATTAATACATTAGATGGAATCAATGGCAGGTTAGATGGAGAGCATGAATCAGCAATGGAAGACAAGGTAGAGAAAAACACCCAATTGGAACAGCAAAAAGAAAAAAAAAATTGGGATAGTTTAAAGGACATCTAGGACATCAAGTGTAACAACATTCACATTATACGGGTATCAGAAGGAGAGAGAGAGCAAGGGAATGAAAGCCTATCTGAAGAAATAATGATGGAAACCTTCCATAACTTGGCAAAGAAAATAGACACACACAAGGAAGCACAGAGTCCCAAACAAGATGAATCCAAACAGGTCCACACCAAGACATCATAATTAAAATGGCAAAGGTTATAGACAGAATCTTAAAAGCAGCAAGAGAAAGGCAGTTACTTACCTACAAGGGGGCTCTTATAAGATTGTCAGCACTTTGCTCAACAGAAACTTTGCAGGCCAGACGGGAATGGCACAAAATATTCA
>NW_017732246.1:66067-69717 GCF_001890085.2 Hipposideros armiger | reverse complement strand
ATCAAGCTGACGTTCCAGATAAGGTTAACTTGAAGATTTGCTGACACCCTTGCTCAGCTACCCCGAATTCCCAGTTTGAGAAGCGCCTAAGGGTGGAATGAGGTTTCCAATCCTGTATCCTCCGGTCACTTTGCCTCAGCTATGTGCGTAAAAGGTAAACTAATATCCCCCTCGTCCCGCTGGCAGGAGAATTTATGCACACGACAGCGCTTGGCTCACAGTAAGCACTAAGTTCGTTCTGGTTGAAAGTCATCCACTAATTATCTCCGTGTGCCCTTGAACTCTTCAGAGGCCGAGCGGAAGGACTGCCGAACACAGGCAGCTGGAACGCCAGGGCTGTTGGAGCCTCCACGGGCACCTTTACCAACAGCAGGTCCACATCCCAACCCCTAGGCGAGCCTGGTCCGGGGAGAGCAAGGGGAAGGGGAAAGGGGTCCTTTAGGCTGGACCGGAGCTGCCACCTTCCCTTACGCCGCAAACCTAGCCAGTTAGAGCAGAAGGAGAGAAGCAAGTTGCTGCGAAAATAAAAGGTTGAGCGAAGCACTGCCCACCAAACAGGACATCAGTCACTTACCAGCAGGCCTGCTCGCCATTTTGGCCCGTGAACAAAGCGTTGCCTACCGGGTAAGTCCTTGAGGGCGCGCTGGGCCCAGTGCGCAGGCGCCTCACGTCTCCGGAGGACGCTTGCGCAGGCGCAGTTCTGGCGGCCGACGTTCGGCACCTGCAGTGGGTGCCTCCTCCTAGTTACATCAAACGAGTAGGCTGGGCGTTTTGTGCGACGGGTTCCAAGAAGCATTCCGTGTGACGTAATGGGAAAAACCTTAGGTAAGGTATTAGGAAACTGGGATTGTATCCTGGATTCTGTTACTGACGAGCTGTGAGAGCTTGGGCTGTATTAAGTGCACCTTTGTGCCAAGCAACGCGCTAGGCGTTTTATGGGCATATTCTCTCATTTAATTCTCAAATTTAATTCTAATTTTTAAGTACTATGATTATCCTCATTGGAGAGAGGAAGAAACTGAGATTCAGAAAGGTTGGGTAAATTGTCCAAGGACGCACAGCTAGGAAGAACCCAGGTTCATCTTCCAGAATCTGAGAATTCAGATAAAACTTTGGGACTCCTTAATTCTAAGGCCATAACGCTACACTACTAATCCAGGATACACTAACCCTTTCCGGCCTTCAGTTTCTCCGGCTGAAGATCTACATCAAGCCATTTTAGTGGAAGGTTAAAGGTCAGTTCAGGAAAAAATTTTATTAAATCTAAGACACATAGCAGAATTTGCATGATTAAGGTAACAGCAAGTACACTTTTAAGGTCTCATCTCCAACATGTTAAGTCTAAGGTATAAAAATCTAGGGACAGAAAACAATTAAGGGAGTAAGTATGACTGATGCTTCTTCAGTACTGGTGAACTATTGTACCATCTTTTCTGTCTTGGTCAGCTCAGGCTTTCATAACAAAATACCATAGATTGGGTAACTTAAAAAACAGATNCTTATAGGGGAGATCACTTCATAAGTTATATAAATGTCTAACCACTATGCAACTAAAACTATGCATCTGAAACTAATATAACATTAAATGCCAACTGTAATTGAAAAATAAAAAAGAAAATTAAAAAAGAAAAGAATTAGGTTTAGAATTCAAAAACTCCAACAAAAATTATAATAGACATTTATTTAAAGTAATACATTTGCAGCCCAGATAATTCTAAATTGTACATTTCAGGTTTATACAACATAATAAAAATATTTTGAGGACAGCTGCATCCACATATTTCCATTACTTGATTATTTCTTTGCCCATTCTTCTCTCTCTCTTCTTTCCCGAATAACCTCTTTCAGATATGGTTCAAGGTAGAATTTATCCTAAAGAACGAATAAAAGAAAAAAGCACATGCCACCATCATATACTAATATATCCTAAACACTCAACAGGTCTTAAACATCAGAAAAAATGCATCAAAATTAATTTCCAACTTAAGAAAAAACATTCTCTAGCAAAGAACTGTCTGCCTTTCTAAAATGTAAAAACCCATAAATCGGTTGCTTTGATAGGTTATGAGGGGAAAGTCTGACCAAAAAGAAAATGAGAGACTACAAGCTTTTGCCTAGTTTCACTGCAGTTCAAGGGGCAAGGGTTTGCTTCACAGAGTCCTTTCTGGGAAGCTAGAGGGCCACTCAATGGGCTGATTACGGGAACACCACCATTTTTTCACCCGAGCAGGAAGCAAAGTGTAGAGGGAGAACAATGGCTTGGGAGGCAGAAGACCGGGATTCTAGTCCTGGAACTCTATATTAGAGATTTGCTTAGTGATTTTGGAACAGTCACTTCACCTTTAAGTCTCAATGTGTTTGTCTCTAAAATGGAAGTAACATTTGCTCTATTAACCTCACCATATTGTTGTAAGGATATTTATTTCTTGCAGCTTTAAGAACTCTAAAGTGCTACACAAATGAATGTCTTTCTCTTTGTAAGACTCAATTCTTAATAGCCAACACTGTTATATAGAAAGAAGCTGCTCTACCTCCTCATACTTTGTCCACTGCTCTTTAGGCAAGATCTGCTGCCTCATGGTCAGGTCCAATGCTCTCTTAATTCGAAACACCCTGTCATTATACAAGTTCTCAGGAAGCCTTCTTATGGCTTCTTTGACATCTTCATTCACATGTATTGTGTCATCGCGCATTAACCCTGTGATAGAAAACAAGACAGTTATACTGAGTATGTATCTCAAAAATCAGGAATTTTAAAGAAATGAGTAAAATATCTTTAGGATTTATAAACTTAAGATGGGTGAAATATCAAAAGTTAGGTATGATGAAACTCTGTATTTTATACATAATAATGGGTTACTTTACTAGGTTATTTCTAAAAAGGTACTGTGGAAACAATGTATGAGCTTTTTAAAATCCACTGTCACAAAATTTACTTTATCTAAAACAATTTTTAAAATATTTAAAATGTTTACCTTGTTTTTAAACACACATCAATAAACCACATCTCTACTATTTTACATTTTAAATCTGAGATCAAGATATTAAAGAAACTTAAAATACTATTGTACGAAGAAACCAGTAACATTTAATGATACTTCCATCAAGCTTTAGTAACAAAAAATGAAATTCATGGCAAATTATAAAGTGCTAAAACAGTTCAGGCATCAGATGACTGTAAAGATGTCATTCAATTTTAACACTTGAAGAATCTCTACTTTTAAAGTTAATATAACTTAAATTTTAAAATACTAAGTGGAGGAGTTGGGAAGAGGGAGTATATAATAAGAACCATGTCCAGTTATATTTCAAGAACAAAAATTATTTCTATCTCAAACATTTGAGGAGATTCCATCCCTCTCAAAATAATTTTAAAAAAATGGTTGTGATTTAACATAACAGTAAAATGAGACCTAATTTTAAAATATTCTAATGTACACAAGTACCATTAAAGTATTTTTATGGACACAATAACTCTTGCAAAAGCCCCATTCTCAGAAAAAGCAAAAAAACAAAACAAAACAAAACAAAACAGAAGAAAGCACAGATACTCACCCAGTTTATTGAACCCTGCGGCATTGTAATACCATTTTCGAATACCCTCCAGCCACCGGCCTGACGCTGCAACTGATATTGTCACACTGTTAGTT
>NW_017732246.1:64436-65627 GCF_001890085.2 Hipposideros armiger | reverse complement strand
CTAACATAGGAAGGAATTTCCTTTTAAAAGCATACATTCTATATACTATAGATAAAAATTGCTTATTTTCTCTATGAGCAAAAGTGACTGCAGGTAAAAAATTGGGCAAGTCATGGAAAACAAGAGTAAACGCAAACATCTAATGCACAGGTACAATTATTGCCACTCCAGCTTCTCAAAGCCAAGCATGCTATCCCTTTGTGTCCCCCACTACTATCAGAATTAAAGGGGTAGGGTTTGGGAAAGGAACTCAGAACTTCTCCATCATTCATACTTTCAGAAGTAGATTACAGGAAACAGTATAAACTTTTCTTTTCAAAGAAGTGGAGATGTAGGAAAAGAAAATGAAATTTCAGGATAGATTGGCAGGTCTAAATGACGCTCATCCTCCAAAATTTTTATTCTACATTATCTGTTTTTCCCTTGTTGGCTATCCTCTTTAAATCTATATGTATTTCTGGGAGGACTGTGATACCATTAGTCATTTGATATTAATATGAAATAGCAAAAGGAGCCTATTTCCCTCCTCTCAAGCAACTAACTTTCCACCAAGAGAATAAATATTTGAAAATGGACGAGGAGAAACAGATAATGTTAAAACTCTTTAGGGAATAGGATTGAACCTGATGGGATAGCTCAGTAGTTGTTATGGGCGACAGGATAGTGTCTTAATGTTTAAAGGAAAGATGTGGTAAAGAAGGGGAGGTACAGCAAGTTTAAAATTCCCTTTAAAATTTTGTCTAGGGCCAGCCCCTTACTGAGGAAGGAAAAAGCAAACACTTCTCGTCCCTACTCCTTAGGGTTTCGGTAAATATCCTCAGAAATTAAGCACCATGTATAACATTGCTTCTAGCAAAACAAGTATCTAAGAGCCAACAGTCTACAAACATACTTGTAGAAGGCAAATTATTTGTAAATAATATTTACCAGTGATGGTGATTATATTCATTGAACACTTCCTTTGTGTCAAGCACTATCCTATTTGTTTTACTCACATTAGCTTGGTGTATTTACAGCACGCCTGTCCTTGCAAAAGGGGAACAAGGCTTACAGAGGTCATCCCATCCAAGATCAAAGCCAGCTAATGACAGAGTTGAGGGCTGGCCTATCCAGTTCCAAACACTGCATAGAGGCAGAGTGCCTTCAATATTTGTAAAGTTAATTAAATAATGGATTCTTAAGTGTCTCCCC
>NW_017732246.1:57922-58786 GCF_001890085.2 Hipposideros armiger | reverse complement strand
AAAAAAAAGTTTTTAAAAAAACATTGTGCCCTGAAAGAAGAACTATTACAATGTTTATCTGGTTAAAAACTTTTACAGGCTAACACATATTGACTACATGCTCAGTAAATATGCTAAATGTCCAGGGTTTAAACGCTATAGCTTCCACTAAGAAATTATAATTAAAAAGTGACTCAAACCTCACAAACAAAACAATTATAAAATAACTAACGGCTACATGGTAGGCAAAGAACATTGACTAATCCAGAGACAGGGCAGAAGTTATTAAAAAAACAAGTCCTCAGGCTTGACCCCAAACCCTTGGAGAGTGGGGCTCACAAGAACTCCAAGTGACTCTGATGCCTGCCGAGTTGGAGAACCAAAGTTAGAGCTCAAGGTCTATGGCATCAAAAAATATGTAAGATTTCTTAATCTGTGAAGCTTCCCTAGTCTTATTATTATTATTTTTTTAAATTCCTGCTGCTCCCTGACCAGTACCAAAGTGAAATGAACCTGGCCTCTAGGGGAGCAACTAGAAAGTATGTCTTACCCGCTTTGGGGTTAAAACTCCTAAGCAAGGGAGCAGCGGCAACTTCAAAAAGGAATCCTAAGCAGGCTAAGTCCCTATAGCCAGCTGCAAGAAAGAAGGGAGACTTAAACATCTGGCCAGACTTGAAAGAGAGCACTAAACTGAAGAGACATCTGTGGCGCCCTGGTGAGGCCCAAATAAACCACATTCAGTATTATGTCTCAGGTTCTTTTCTTGACTATACTTCAGGTACACTGGGAAAACTTCACATGGCACATAACCTCTAGACGTCTTTCCTTATATTCAAGTGGAAATAAAATAATAATAGGTCACTTGGAAAGACATATGAAAAACAA
>NW_017732246.1:53418-54382 GCF_001890085.2 Hipposideros armiger | reverse complement strand
TAGGAAGCTTCTAGATGTGTTTCTTTAGAAGTATGACTGTTTTGCAGTGACTCTTGGCTTACAAAATTATCACACAACATACAGACAAGACCATATCATGCTTTACTACCACTGAATTATCTACCAACCCCAGAAAAACCAATTTCCATTGCTTTTTAGTTGAAGGTTACTTACTTTACAATTGTTTCATAAGCCAAATTTGCACCATTGCAGGCTTTTAACACTTTTTATAATGAACACATATGCATTTGATTGAACAGAAAAATTCTCCATTAAGGGCCCATTCATAATGAAGGATGATAGGTAAATAAACATTGCTATTTGTGAGGGAACTGGACCAAATGCAATCTAGTTCTGAGAGTCATATTAAAGTCGCATTTCTTTTGCCCATCTTTATATCAAAAACACATGCAGCAAATGCAGTAGAAGGACAGCTTTAATGAAATTCAATCTTCCAATGAATACTTACTTATTCTATTCACATGGCAAACAGGAAAGAAGGATGACTTTGATGAAATCGAATCACTAATTTGTTCAACAAATAATTACCTACTGCCTACTAACTGCCAGGTATAGTTGCAGGCACTAGGAATTCAGCAGTATATATAAATCAGACAAGATCTCTTCTTTTAAAGAGTTAACATTCTTGAAAATAGGGAGATAATGTCACTCCTTAGGTAAAGAACAGTAAAGTCTGTTAGCTTAGAAAATAAAATTATGGCTTTGGCATAATGGCAAACTGGACCTGTTTTATACTTAGGTAGGAGATCATTACAATATGGCTTGTTAACTAATGGATTTAGATAGTGAATAAAAAGTACATGTAGCATTGAAAGGTCTTTAAGGGAAGTGATCTACTTCAAATTTAAATGGAGAAAAAAACAAGAGAAAATAGATTAGATTCCAATAGGCATAACAAGGAACAGGTAAACAGGAAAATAGATTCATCACTTATTTCTCTTCT
>NW_017732246.1:47028-49903 GCF_001890085.2 Hipposideros armiger | reverse complement strand
AAAAAAAGAATGCTTACAAAAAAAGAAGAAAAATGCTCTACATGTTTGATGCTCCAAACATCATTTCCAAAACAAGACATTATTTTTTCTATAAAATGAACTGAAATCATAAAGTTTGATAATACTGTATTAGTGAGAATAATAGGGAAATTAGTACTTCTGTACACTGGTGGCAGGAGTGAAAACTGGAAAACAACCTATATGAGGGATAATTTGTCAATATCTATTAAAATTACAAATGGACATATCCTTTGACCTAGTAATTTCTAGAAATCTGTCCTACAGATATACACCAACATGTATGAAATGATGTATGTACAAGGAGAGTCACTGTAGCTTTGCTGTAATAATAAAGACTGCAAACAACCACTATGATTACCAATAAGGGACTACACAGATCCACAGGAGGGAAAAGAAAAAGGAAGTGCCAATAAATAGTTAAGGTAAGAAAGCAGGATGCAGAATACTATGGATAAATGCTACCAGTTGTGTATGTATGTTCACGTGTGTGTACATAGATATACACATACACACATGCTTATGTACTCATATGGTAGAACATTCTTAGCAGGTTGAACAAAAAACTTGATAATACCATAGTAGCTGTCACCATAGACAGACCTTGGAAGGACAATGAGGGATAGAAGTAAGTAGGTGGAAGGCAGGATTACTTTTTGTGTGTGTGTGTGGCAACAAGGATCGGTATCTGATTAAAACATCAAAATTGTTGTCTACATTATGATAATTTTTCCAATAAAATATTAACATATAAGCCCAAACAAAAAAAAATTCTAATGCAATTATTCATTTGAAAATTCTTACAAAGAATCAAATAATGTTTTTATACATTTAACATTTTCTTCATCGAAAAGAAAACAAGTATATCAAATCAGTGCTATTACAGAAATTCTAGANTTGAGCCTCTGCTCCCAGGTATATTTAAGTATGTTATCTAAAAAACTAGAGGTCAAAATTCCAGAAGGGATGAAACTAAACACCTAATGTGAGTTCGGCCCTCTATGTGCAGTCATAGCAGCCTATACTCCCCCACCAATGCCCTGCTTTTATCACTCTGCATACTATCCCCCACTAGGCTGTAAGCTCCACGAGAGCACAGCTCTTTTCCTAGCATAGTGTGTGGGCAGGTGCTCAACAAATATTTCTATAACTGAATATGAAACACTTAAGAACCTCAGAAAATAGGCCTTAGACAATTTCAGTTACTACTACAGCTTTGTATACTAACTAGTGTGCTGCCTTTGGCTCTATGCTCTTCTCTGGAGAAAAACCGTAAAGAATGTCTGGTAATTTCTGTGACAGACTAGCGCTGGCAGCTGGCACAGATGCTGTAAGGACAGCAATGTGCTGGCCACTGCTCTCTTCACAGAAGTCTGGATCCAGCCTCCGAAACTCATTTCCCACCTGGGGGACACAGACACAGACTCTCATACTGGTCAACGGAAGTAGTTTTCCAGGTAGCACCCAGATACCTAATCTACTCTAGGATTTCAGGCATCAATGTTTGCAAGGTGCTTGACTCATATAACACCTGGTCAATATGTGAAAATATTATTAGCTAAAACAGTTTGCTTCCTAGATATTATACCATTTCCTACTTTCATCTTTTTAGAAATAACTTTATTTATAATATAGTTTTCTTTAAGATGACAATAGCAAAATCTATCCTCTTCAGAGGACTTAAACACTTGAAGAAAGAAGCTGATTTCTCAAAAGCTTAAAGTCATCCTACCTTCATATTTTCCTTCACGGGCTCCAGACTTCCAGTTAGTAGCCTTGGGAGACGAACTACCAGATCCCTAGTCTGTAGTTATAAAACAATCTATCGTTACTATATATGCATAGCCAATTAGTTTCGAAAAAACCAAAGTATTACTAGAACTACAAAACTAAAAATTTTTAAGTGACCCAGTCAGAGAAGTGCTAGCAACCCCAGAAACACATAAACTTATTCTGTTTGAGGAAAAAAACATACTAAAAAAAGAACTTAAGGAACCAATTTGATGGAATATTATAGAATAATACAGCTATATGTTTAACCTCGCAGGCAAATTCATTCTTGTACAGAAAATACCAGGCATTTATAGAAGTCATCTGTTACAAACATGAGTTTTGACAGTTACTAAATGTAGCTGACATGGAAATATATAAATGCTCCCCCCTTTGTTTACCTTCTTCACACTAAGTTCAAGTTCTTTCTGAAAAAATCCCAATCTGTTATCCAGTCTTTCCACTGAAAAATTCAGCAAAAATGGTGCGTTTTTGACCATCTGTGTAATATCTGCCTTACTGAAGTTTTTTGACTGTAGATAAGCCACTCTAGAAAAACAAACAAAAATACATGTACATATATTTACTAATGTCATGATACTTTCCAAAATACTGTTTTTAAAAAGGCTCCCACCCCAACAACAACAAAAAAAGGGAGAGAGGGTTAAAAAAAAAACCCATTCTATAATAATGGCCCAAATATGGTTAAAACAAGCATCCATCCAACTCTAGAATGGTTACCATTTACATTTGAAAACAAAATAATTCTAAAAGCCACTAATAGATTCCCTTTTCAGTTAATCTGGTTTATTTTATTACTTGGTAGGGAAAAAAAGAAATAAATTTTATTTAAGAATTTTTTTTTTTGGTCTAAAAACAGAAAAAACAAATTAAGAAAACAGATTCAGAATTCTTTTTACAAAGAAAGACTGAAGCATGAGTGCAAATTTTTTATTTTAGTATCTCAGAGACACTGAAAGAGAATTTTTTATTTTAGTATATTTACTGAGTATGTATTTTCATAACTAATTTTTACTGCAGTCTTTCAATATATGTTTTCTTAACAACAGAGAAATTTCCTGCTAAG
>NW_017732246.1:36884-41373 GCF_001890085.2 Hipposideros armiger | reverse complement strand
AAAAATAGTCACTGAATTCCTACTATGGACCAGCTACTTCTGGTAGGCTCTGGGGATATAAAAAAAATGAATACTACATGATTCTAACTTCTAGGTGACCACAGTCTATGTTGGCTTTATCCCATCAGTTCAGTAATTGCAAATAATACTGCTGTATTCAGTTAGGGTTACACATACACGCGTTACTTCCTGGAGAGCAGTGAGCAATATTTATAGTCAAAACGTAACCACTAACTAATGATTTATCAAAAACTAGTTAATATAAATATATTTGGAGAATTGAAGAGAATAAGGGAAAAGTATGTGTGTATATACAAGAGATTAACAGCATTATAAATAACTACAAAAACATTTAGAGATTAAATGCAAATAGAACGAGCTATATAAAAGTTCAGTAGATACCTCTAGGGAATTGGATGCAAGGTCAGAAAGGATGAAGCGGGGAGTAGTTGTTTTTTTTTCTTTTTTCAAAATTTTTATTGGGTAACAGTGTGTTTTTTCCAGGACCCATAAGCTCCAAGTCAAGTAATTGCCTTCAACCGAGTTGTGGAGGGCACAGCCCACTGGCCCATGTGGGAATCCAACCGGCAACCTTGTTCACAGCATGTGCTCTAACGAACTGAGCCACCCAGCCGCCCCGAGGGGGAGTAGTTTTGGACTAGAAGCCTTCACACTATTTCTGTTAATGTGTATGTACTACTTTGATAAATATTAAAAATGCTAATTTAAACAAAGTAAAAAGAGAAATAAAGAGCAGACTCAAGAGGTACTTGGAGGTTACCCAGACTTACCTAGAAGCACTAACTTCTGCAGAGTCTCAGAGTGATCCACATACTCTCGAAGTGTGAATGAATCTGGGGGCAATGGAGGGTCTGCAATAATCTGAACAGCCTCCTCCTCAGAAATTGGCTGCAATGGAGACAGTGGAGGCACATCGTCCAGTTCTTTAAAACCAGCCATGTAGAAAGAGAGAAGCAAGTTAGCTCTCCAATCTGTATACTTAAAGCTATTTCTACAAAAGACAGTCTCTTCCCTAATTTGCTGCTTTTTAAATCTTGGGATCATTTCAGGATTAAACATCTAAGAAGTCCAAATATTTTCTACCTTCTAAAAGGAAAGGTTAAGACTATTTAGAAAGATCAACCACTCTTCCTCCAAGGTAAGAAATTTCTTGGTACATATCTATTCTATAAGGAGGAGTTCTGAACAAAATCCTGTCCCTTTCCTTCATTTTTAATCAACATTAAGAATTCTATAGACTAACTGAACTTCAAGTACATTTTGATAAAGATGGAGTCTACCATAGTTTGTTAACTTGGTCAAAAGTAGAACATATTCTACCAGCCTGAATTGTATAGATCAGGGTTGGCCAACTTCTGAGACGCAAGAGCCACCAGGGGTCAGCAAACTGCAGCTCGCGCGCCGCAGGCTCTGAAGTAAAATTGAAAATGAAAATAAAACTATCATAGTTTCATTTATAAAATTTTTAAAGGATATTATTCACATAATGGTGATTNTAAGCCAGGTTTGGGAACCATTAGATTACTATCTATATGAGAATATTCTTTTGTTGTTAGGAGCACGTGTGATCTTGGGCAAGTAACTTAAATTCCTTTTAAGCTTAAGTTTCCTTCACAGAGTTAAAAGTACAGAGACAGTATTGTATAGTAACCATGACTCTGGAGTTATACTAACTGGGTTTGAATACCAGGCCTGTCACTTAAACTGGCTATGTAATCTTAGGCAAATTATTTAACCTCTGTGCCTCCCCTGTAAAATGGGGATATTAATAATAGTGGTACAGTAGGAAGCCTCTGTAATGGCCCCCAATGACCCCCCACTCCTAATATGCATGCCTCCTCAGAATAAATCTTGAGCAGTAAGAGGAACTGGTTTTTGAATGGGAGGGAATTAGTGTTCCAGACAGCCAGGAGGAACAGATCTGGATATGTCAGAGTGACTTTCCTAGAATCACTCTCTCTCTCCCCTGTATTATAATAGACTCTATATTACACCAGCCTGTAAGTCCCATAAAGAGAGAGAGTCTGACTATCTAACATGGCTCAAGTCTAGCTCAGTGCCTTGCATGTATAGTATAATAAGGGCTCAAATTGTTCAATATAAGAAATGCAATGTTTTTTCCTAATTCAGAAAAAAGGGCCATTAGACTATGATGATTCAAGGAACAGCAAAGCTCTCTGAAATGCAGTAAGGCTCAACATCAGTGTAAGAATAGTCTGGGGGAGAAGACTAGAGGCAGACCAGCTAGGAGACTGCTGAAGTAATCTTGATGTGAAATGATGGAGACCTTGAGGTAAAGTATTCAAAGTGAAGATTAAGAGAAATGCATTGACTGAGTTAAGAAATATAAAAAGGTAAAATTGATTTGGTGATTTATTAGATGTGAATGCTAAAAGAAGAGAAGTCAAAGTTAACACCAGTAATTCTGATGTGGATAAAAGGGTGACAGTGCTCTCATTCAGTGAAGCTGGGAATACAGGAAAGAACTGATTTAGGTGAGAGGTGGGGGTGATGATGAATTCAAAATTGGAACTTACAGATAGGGACACTGTTTTGTTCTCAATGCCTAGCGGCATTCCTATGTCACAGATCAACACAATCTCACTGAAATGATATCACAGATTCAATAAATTTTTAAATGTTGAATGAAGCACAAAGATGTTTATAGAATTGCTATTTAAAGAAAAAAAGGAACAGCCAAAATAACTAACTTATGGAAATGATTAAGCAAATTTTACAGTAATCTGCCAAGAGAATGTCAAATGCCTATCATCAAAAACTGGCCAGTCAAAAACACAAAAGTTTAGTCTTTCATAACTTTAAGGGTACTTTCAGATAATCCAGCCATTTGTTAATGGATTAAAAAATATATATATTCCTATATCTGAAAATAAATAGTTAAGTACTGACTCAGCAAGTTTTTATGTTTTTGTTTTCACATAAAAATAATGGGTTATTGAATAAAAAAAGTATGTTTCAGATACTTAATTTTGATCAGTCGGTCTAAACAAAACAATAACATTCATGTTCATTATCTCATAGATCCTTGTGCAGCTAAGATTTAAAAAATAACTTACACATACATTTCCTTCATAATCACTTCTTGTTATGTGAGAATCATTCTAAAAACCCTACCTGGTCTTAAGATTTTCTAGGTCTTCAGAGAAAATGGCATAATTTTTAGTAAGGAATGGTCCCAGTTGGTTATCCTCTATACCCAGATCTTTAAGAAACAGGAGTATTTGTTTAATGTCTTTTTCAAAATCCATTCTCAGAAGGCGGTTGGCTGCATCTGGATGTTTTTCTATCTTGGACAAGTCCACTCCTATAATAAATTACAAACACTGTTTAAAGATAACTGCTTAACTCAGTCATTAAACTTCATACATAAAAGCGCACAAAGGAGAACGAGATAGGCCAATAGAAACTTCTAAATGTTTTTAAACTAAATTGGTTGCATAAATAAAAATAAATTAAAATGAAAATACAGCATTTATTTCAAAGCTGTATATAGAGGAAAACAGTACATCTGGCTAAATTTCCATCCCAAACAAATTCACTAAGTCATATTGACCTGGGATCATCATCTTCATTTCTGGTTTCTTGAATATTGTTTGAAGGATGCTTATGGAGCCCTAACGAGCTCCATAGTAACAGTTAATTGGTAATTCTGTAGGATAACAAACCATATAAATCAACTGTTAGTTTCTTTGAAGCTTTTTTTTTTTTTATCATTTCCTTTGTTATAAGCATTATTTTAAAACGTGCTTATGATCCTCTCCACAGGGGGAAAAAAAGTGACCCTATGTTTTACTCATCATTGTAATCTCCAGGTCTTTAGCACAGAGACAAGTGTACCTTGAAGGAGCTCAAGAAATGTCTATGTGAGAACAGGTGAACATACACAGCCCTCAAGTACACCACAAAACAGAAAGTATACAACCTTTAACCTTCACATATTCTTATAATCTTAGATAATCTAAGCAAATGAGGGACGGGAGAGAAAGAATAAGAAGGGGGAAAATCCAAGCTGTTATTTTAAATCATTCTTTGGTTATATATATAATTAGATGTCGGTATTAATTAGGCAGAGCATCAAAGTAACCTGTAATTCAAAATTCTGATTAAAACTGAGCACTTTATGCTCTCATTTTCCCTTTCACTTGATTTAAAAAAAATAAACATGAATAGGCAAGGCCTATGCCTTATCTTTAGGGTAAATAATTTAAGATAATGTAAAACCTTAAGTTTACACTCAAATTTCATATTCTTTAAGATATTTCTTCAGGTTAAAAATAATTCTCAAACTAATTTCTAGATGCAAGTTTACAGTCTAAATATAAAAGCAATGAAATAAAAACATTCTTTTTTTAATGGTATCCATAACTAGAAAAATAAATTATAATTCCATATTAGATACAAATATAATTCTAAATTCAAATTTCTCATATTAAACAGGTATTGATAT
>NW_017732246.1:11541-33793 GCF_001890085.2 Hipposideros armiger | reverse complement strand
TTGAAAATGAAAATAAAACTATCATAGTTTCATTTATAAAATTTTTAAAGGATATTATTCACATAATGGTGATTATGTAAAAATATATTTATGGCTCTCAAATAATTTTTAAATTGTTGTGAGGGACAGGATTGGCTCTTCCAGGGGTCAGCCTTTTGAGACAGCCGTACCCAAAGAGCCACATGTGACTCGGGAGCCGCAGTTTGCCGACCCCTGGGTTAAAGTCATCACATCCTGAAATGTCTTCATTTTGGTCTAATCCCCTCTTCTCCAAGTTATTCTCATATATGTCTTTAAGAGAACTTCTAGGATTGTATTTCTACCACCTGCAGTCCTTTGCTAAGTTACTCTCTCTAGTACAGCCTTGATTCTGAGGTTTTGTTTTGTCTTAAACACAATATGGAAGATACTGGGAACTGTAACATACCTTAAGATAAGAAATCAGGACTGGGACTTTTTGTTCAAATTTTTTGTTTCTAATCACTATGCTTTTTCATTTCTTATAGCCAGCCTCTCCTCCTAGCCTCTTACCCCCCAGTTTCCTTTCATATTCTACTTAATCTATTGTAATATTATCTCATTTGCAGTGAAATATTCCTAGAATAGGAAGCACAGGAGGGATGAGGACTGACTAAAAAGTTACATGAAGGAGCTTTTTGGGGTGATGTAACTGTTCTATTCGCTAATTGTGGCTGTTGCTACATAACTAAATGCATATGTCAAAATTCATAGAACTGTATACACAAAAAGGATGACTTTTTCTTGATATAAATTATATCCTAGTACATCTTATTATCATCAGACAAATATTTTTTGGGCAAATTTAAATAATAAAGTATTTAGAAAGAAAATGCTGTACTTATAGCTATAAAATAATCTTATATAAATCTACAAACTTTTCTTCTTAGTAAAATAAGGGTGTAATAGAAGTAAATGAATAGAACTGGCATTGTTACTTTTCTTGCCTGGTACAAAATAAGACTTGAGATGGGCTAAAAATGTAAACAGGTAGTTTGTTCAAACTACCAAAGTGAGGCAAAAGAGACATTTCTACAAGTTCAGAATTACCTTCTAGAGACAGCTCAGAATCAAAGTTGGGTATCTTTTGTATCTTCAGTGATGGTTCATTCATGGAAGGAAGCGCAGTGCTTTGGGCAGAATTAATCTGTTGCGTAATTGAGATGGTAGACTGGGAACTATTATTCCAAACGGAGGAGGTCCGATAAGTCTTAAATCCCCACTGGAGAAAGCAATTGTCAGAGGACATCTGAGACTGAGCAGAAATTCCATGCAACAATGTTTTTCCAGGTCCCAGAAAACAATTTCTGAGCTGTGTTGCAGTAATGAAGCTATTCAATTTAATTGAATTGAACCTCCTGGGTATCCATTGGGCCAACAGGGCCATTTTTCTTAAAGTAGCCTACAAAGAAGACATATAACCATTAAAAGAAGAGAAACTTATTTAGTTACATGCGTAAACCAAAAGACAGGAACTTCTAAACTGGAAAAATAAAGATATGCCGTATAATTTAAAAACAAAAAGCAAAATCACTGCTGTGAGAAAAACGTTTAAAACGAAAATCTGTAAATGTTCAAATTATACCTGAACCCAATAATCTCTATTAATTTAATAATATAAAGAAAATAAAGTATACAATTATGTTCTTCAAATTTGATTTGAATGATGTTTAAGAAACAGATTGCTCACAATGGCACTCCCATAAGACTATAAGCTGATTTCTCAACAGAAACTTTGCAGGCCAGACGGGATTGGCATAAAATATTCAAAGTGATGAAAAACAAGGACCTACAACCAAGATTACGCTATCCAGGAAAGCTAGCATTTATTGGGCTGCCGAAAAAGGCATGATGTATTTTTTTCTGTTTTTCGTTGCAAAAATGCGTCATGACTTTTCCAACAACCCAATAGAATCGAAGGACAGATAAAGAACTTCCCAGCCAAGAAAAAGCTGAAGGATTTCATCACCAAACCAGTATTACAAGAAATGTGAAAGAGACTGCTTTAGGAAGAAGGAAGAAAAATGTGAATAATAAGACGGCAATAATTATGTACCTGTCAATAATCACTTTAAATGTAAATGACTTAAATAGTCCAGTTAAAAGATACAGGGTAGTTGAATGGATAAGAAAACAAGACCCACAGATATGCTGTCTACCAAAGGCCCACTTGAGATCGAAAGATACACACAAACTGAAAGTAAAGGGATGGAAAGAGATATTTCCATGTGAATGGAATGAAAAAAAAAAAGCTGGGGTAAAAATACTTACATCAGACAAAATAAACTTTAAAACAAAGGCTATAGGGTGGCCAGATAGCTCAGTTGGTTAGAGCGCGAGCTCTGAACAACAGGGTTGCCAGTTGAATTCCCACAGGGGCCAGTAAGCTGTTCCCTCTACAGCTAAGATTGTGAACAACGGCTTGACCTGGAGCTGGGCTGCCATTAAGTGGCTGGCAGCTGGCATGAGCTGCCGTGGGCTGCCATGAGCTACTGTGAGCAGCCAGTGGCCAGCATGAGTGGCCATCAGCTGGCGAGAGCTGTCATGAGCCACCGTGAGTGGCCAGCCAATGGCCGGCGACCGACTGCCTCAGCTAGGTAGAGCACAATGATCATAATACCAACATGGGCCAGTGAGATGCGTCCTCCACAACTAGACTGAGAACAACGACTTGACTGAGAGGTGGAGGGTAGGGGGGAGGGGGAAAGAAAAAAAAAAGGCTATAATAAGGGGAAAAGGACATCATAGTGATAAAGGGATCAATCTGACAAAAGGATATAACCCTTGTAAACATTTATGCATCCAACATAGCAGCACCTAAATGCATAAAGCAAATATTTACCAACATAGAGGGAGAGGCTGACAGTAATAGAGTTATAGTAGGGGACTTTAACACCCCATTGAAATTAATGGATAGATCTTCCAGACAGAAAATCAACAAGAAAACAGTGGCCTTAAACGACACATTAGAACAGATAGATTTATTTTTTTTAGAGCATTTCACCCCAAAGCAGCAGGATATACATTCCTTTCAAGTGCATATGGAACATTTTCTAAGACAGACCACATCTTAGGTCACAAAACAAGTTTCAATAAATTTAAGAAGACTGAAGTCATATCACGTATTTTCTCAGACCACAATAGTATGAAAGTAGAAATCAATTACAAGAGAAAAAAAACCTGAAAAACACATGGAAGATAAATAAAATGCTACTAAATAAACAATAAATGAGTTAACAATGAGATCAAGGAAGAAATCAAAAGATACCTTGAGACAAATGAAAACGAAAACACAGGACTCCAAATCTATGGGACACAGTACAAGCAGTCCTAAGAGGAATATCCACAGCAAACAGGCCCACCTCTAGAAACAAGAAATATCTCAAATAAACAGTCTAAACTTACACCTATAGTAACTAGAAAAAGAAGCGCAAACAAAGCCCAAAGTGAGTAAAAGAAAAAATAATAAATATCAGAGTGGATATAAAAGAAATAGTCTAAAAAACAATGCAAAATATGAATGAAACCAAAAGCTGGTTCTTTGAAAAGATAAACAAAATTAATAAACCTTTAACTAGACTCAAGAAAAAAAAGAGAGGACCAAAATAAATAAAATCAGAAATGAAAGAGAAATGACAACTAACACCACAGAAATACAAAGGATTACAAGAAAATATTACAAAACAACTATATGCCAACAAATTGGATAATCTGTAAGAAATGGATAAACTTCTAGAAACATACAATATTCCAAGACTGAATCAAGAAGAAAAAGAAATTCTGAATAGACCAATTACTACTAACAAAATTGAATCAGTATCAAAAACCTCCCAACAACCAAAAGTCCTGGTTTCACAGCTGAATTTTACCAAACATTCTAAGACTTAACACCTATCCTTTTCAAACTTATCCAAAAAATTCAAGAGGGGGCAGGTTACCAACTTCAATTTATGAAGCCGCCATTACCCTGATTCCAAAGCCACACAAAGATATTACAACAAAAGAAAATAATAGGCCTGTCTTACTGATGAATATAGATGCAAAATTCCTCCACAAAATATTAGCAAATCGAATTCAGCAATACATTAAAAAGATCATAAACCACGACCAAGTGGGATTTATTCCTGGGAGCAAGGTTGGTTCAATATCTGCCAATGAATTAACATGATACACCACATAAACAAAATGAAGGATAAAAATCATATGATCACATCAATAGATGCAGAAAAAGCATTTGACAAAATCCACAGCATCCATTTATGAGACAAGCTCTCAGCAAAGTGGAAACAATAGGAAACTTCTGTAATATAATAAAGGCCATAATGGCAAACCCACAGCTATCATACTCAATGAGCAAAAGCTAAAAGCATTCTCCTTAAGTTCAGGAGCAAGACAAGGATGCCAACTTTCACCACTTTTATTCAACATAGTGTAGGAAGTCCTAACCACAGAAATCAGACAAAAAAAAATTTTAAATAAAAGGCATCTAATTTGGAAATGAAAAAATAAAGCTATCATTATTTGCGATGACATGATACTGTATATAGAGAATCTGAAAGATTCCACCAAAAATCTATTGGAACTGAAAAAAAAAATTCAGTAAAGTAGCAGGACACAAAATATTGATAAATCAGTTGCATATTTATACAACAACGAATTCTCAGAAAGAGAAATTAAGAAAACAATCCCATTTACAATTGCATTAAAAAAATACCTACGAATAAATTTAACCAAAGAGGTAAAAACCTCGCACTTGCAAAATTATAAGATTTTGAAGAGAAAACTGAAAAAATTGATGCATATACCGTGCTCATGGATAGGAAGAATTAACATCTTTAAATGTCCATATTACCCAAAGTAATCTAGTTTCAATGCAATCTCTATCAAAATACCAATGGTATTTTTCACATAACTAGAATAAATCACCTTAAAATTTATACAGAACAACAAAAGATCTTGAATAGGCACTGCAATCTTGACACAGAAGAACAAAGTTGGAGGTATCATGCTACCTGATCATCGAACTATCTTACAAGGCCATGCAATCAAAACAGCATGATAGGAGCATAAAAACAGACACATAGATCAATGGAACATAATAGACCAGAAATAAGCCCATGTGTATAAGGTCATTTAATCTATGACAAAGGAGGCAAAACTATGCAGTACGGTAAAGAGATTCTATTCAATAAATGGTGTGGGAAAACACAGATACATGCAAAAATAAATAAGTAAAGCTAACCTTACAACATATAAAAGAATAAATTCAAAATGGTGTAAAGACTTAAATGTAAGAAACGAAACCACAAAACTCCTGGAATAAAACATAGGCAGTAAACTCTCTCACATTGCTCTTAGTGATATTTCTTTTCTGATATATCTCCTCCAACAAGGGAAACAAAAGAAAAAAATAAACAAATGGGACTACATCAAACAAGAAAGTTTTTGCACAGCAAAGAAAACCATCAAAACCCCAAAAAGACAACCTACTAAATGGGAGAATGTAGTCACCAATGATACAAATGATAAGTGGTTAATATCCAAAATTTATAAAAAACTCATGTAACTGAACACAAAAAAAACCCCCACAAAAAACAATCCAATTAAAAAATGGGCAGAGGACCTGAACAGACATTTCTCCAAAGAGGACATACAGATGGCCGATAGACACATGAAAAGATGCTCAACAGCATGTCACTAATCATCAGAGAAATACAAATTAAAACCACAATGAGATACCACCTCACACCTGTCAGAATGGCTATCATCAATAAATCAACAAATAACAACAGTTGACAGGGATGTGGAGAAAAGGGTACCCTCATGTACTGTTAGTGGGATTGCAAATTGGTGCAGCCACTATGGGGAACAGTATGGAGGTTCCTCAAAAATTTTTAAATGGAGCTGCCATATAACCCAGCAATTCCATTTCTAGGTATTTATCCAAAGAAATCCAAAACACTAATTCAAAAAGATACAATATATGCATCCCTATGTTCATAGCAGCATTATTTACAACAGCCAAGATATGGAAGTGACCTAAATGCCCATTAATGAATGGATAAAGATGTGGTACATATGTACAATGGAATATTACTCGGCCATAAAAAAGAATGAAATCTTACCATTTGTGATAACATGGACAGGCTTGGAAGGTATTATTCTAAGTGAAATACATCAAAGAGAGAAAGACAAATACCATATGATCTCACTTACATGTGGAATCTAAACAAAATAAACGAACAAAACAAAACAGAAACAGACTCATAGATGCAGAGAACAAACTGATGGTTACCAGCTGGGAGGGGATTTGGGGAGCTAGGTGAAAAAGGTGAAGGGATTAAGAAGTACAAACTGGTAGTTATGAAATAGTCAAGGGAATATAAAGCAAAGCATAGGAAATAGTCAATAATATTAAAATAACTATGTGTAGTGCCAGGTGGGTACTAGAATAATTGGGGGTGGGGTGGGGTGGAATCACTTCATAAATTATATAAATGTCTAACCACCATGCTACACACCTGAAACTAATATAACATAATATTGAATGTCAACTGTAATTGAAAATAAATAATTAAAAAAAAAGAACCAGATAGATGATCAAAACAACACTGAGTTATTCAAATGTATTTTATGTGTATACAGTTGAACCTTGAACAACACGGGAGGTAAAGGTGCGGGCCCCCACCCTCCCGCAGTCAAAAACCTTCATACAACTTTTGACTCCCCCAAAACTTAACTACTAATAGCCTACTGTTGACCAGAAGCCTTACTGATAACATAGTTGATAAACAAAAATTTAGTATTTATATGTATTATATACTATATTCTTACAATAAAGTAACCTAGAAAAAAGAAAATGTTAGAAAATTCATAAGGAAAATACGTTTATAGTATTGTACTGTATTTATCAGTACCACAAGTTTACACCGTTTGTTTACAAGATGAATCGTCTGTGTCAGTACCTACATCAATACTGTTTTATATGATATAAAACTCTGTAGATGTCACATGTATTACTAACGCTAGACATAAAAAATAAAAAGATAACATAAAAAAGAAATTCATATTTATTAACAGGTATAAAGGTTCATGTATTGATAATGAAGAAGCATCAATATAATTGTTTTATGGTAGCCTAGTATTATCAATACAATTGTTTCATGGTAGCCTAGCATATTCACTAATTAACAAATCGTTATAAAATTTTTATGATATACAGTATGAGTCATATTCATAGTAGTGTTGGAAACATTGTTACATTTAAAAAAATAACCACTTACTTGTGATGATAGGCTGATAGGCAGTTTCTCCAATTACAAGAGGGAGAAGGAGAGGTGGAGGGGGACAGGGAGAGGGAGGGGGGTAGAGGGAAAGAAAGGGAGAAGGAGATGGGGAGGGGGAGGGGGAGGGGGAGGAGGAGAGGAGGAGAGGGAGGGAGGGAAAGGCATATTGTATGGTAATATAATTCTTTGAAAGCAAAGTTATGAAACAGTAACAAAACTAACACATTATTAATTTTGTATTAACTATCACTCTCCATATGGCTATGTAAGGATATGTTATCCAATTCCATAGAAGTCTTGGACATGATTCTACACGATGAATACTTAGGCAATGATGAGAAAACAAAAATGTCTCATAAAATTCTTGCTGAACAGTTATTAGATTTTCATAGGAACACACACACATACACAGTAGATAAGTTTATTAACTATACCGCATGATGATTATTTACTATTCATTAAGTGGAAGTGGATTATCATAAAGGTCTTCATCCTTGTGTAACTTTCCTTGTGCACATTCAGTGTAACTTTACAGAAATACATTGTAATTTTTTACTTTTTTGCTTTTTCATTTCTGTAAAAATGTTTCTATAAGATACCAATCCTTCCACTGATTGCTTTAGTTTCATTACCAGTATCTTAGAAGGGTCCATGTCATAAAAGAAGTCAAAAGCAGTCTTGAATAATCGGAACCCTTCTGCCACATTGTCTATTGTCAGTTTGTTTTCTGGCTCTGCTTCTTCTATATCTTCTTCTTCATCGTTTGGCACTGGTTTGTAAGCACTCATCTCCATCAAGTCATCTTCATTCCTCTGGTGTAGTGTCTATTAGCTCTTGAATTTCTCTAAGATTCATATCTTGAATCCCCTTACCCCCTTTCTGTTCCTTACTAATAAATGTCCTTTGTGGCATTTTTTTTTTGTTGAATAGGGCATGTTCACCTGAATTAAAAACCTGTTTAGGCAGATATCCTTTCTCCCCAATTATTTTCCTAATGACATCTGGGGAACTTGTGTACTGCCTCTTGGTCAGCAGACGCTGCTTCTCTCCTGTTATCTTGACATTTTTAAAGCCAAACCTCTTCCTAAAATGATCAAATCCTCCTTTGCTGGCATTAAATTCTCCAGCTTTAGATCCTTCACCTTCCTTTTGTTTTAAGTTTTCATTTAATTACTTTACTTTTTCTTGAATCATATTAGAGTTTACAGGTATGCCTTTCTTAAGCAATTCTGCACCCACATAAAAGCTGCAATATGAAAATTTATTTCAAATTTTCAATATGAAATAAAAAGGGATTTTGGAAAAAATGCAAGGTTTCTGCATCTGCTGCAATGGCTTCACAAATTTCCTTTTCTGCTTGCAATGGTCCTTATGCTGGATTCATTTATCTTGAAATGCTGAGCAACCGCAGCTGCAGACCTCATACAACAGTACATATTGAGCAATTCAGCTTTTTCTTGTAATGTCATGACTTCCTCTGCTTCTTGGAAGCACTTCCAGTATCAATAGTAGTACTTCGTGTGGTTCTCATGGTGTTATTCAAGGTTTATGATATTGCACCAAACATAGTGAAAAATACTTGAGAACCGCAAGAGATCACTTTTTTACTATGATATGAATTTATTGAAGAGATGAACTGCTCATGTGGAGATGATTAGCATCACATGATGTTTTAAGTGGATACTCGCAACACTTGAGCTCATCATACAGGAAGGAGCTACAAAATTTTTACAGTAGTACAGTTTGTACTACAGTTCATTACATGCAATTATGATTTAATACCACACCTTTACATTTGTTTACGTTTCTCTCAACTGCGACTACGAATGGCACTATGTATGTTCTGTATTTGTGTACACAAGTTTTTATAAATTTCAACTTTTTATAATAGATTTGAGCATATTTTATTGTAGTAAGTGATAAAATAGACTAGTATCTACATATATTTTATGCATTCATGATATAGCTAACTTTTTCTTGATTTAAAAAAAATATTTCTATGCTATGTTGTTAGCTTGCAAGTTTCTTCAAATTGTCACAAATCTCCAAATTTTTTTCAATACATTTATTGAAAAAAATCCACGTATAAATGGACCTGTGCAGTTCAAACCCATGTTGTCGAAGTGTCAACCGTATGTTCATTACAAAATGAAAAACAGAAAGAAATCTACTTTGTCTTAAATGAATCATCAAAATATTATCATCGCAATCTAGTAGGTTGTTTCTTGCTTCATCCTCAGGGCTAAACAATGTTGATTATTTCACAGATAAAGCTGCTACTCAAAATAGCATTGAACAAAACAAGTTTTATCAAATTGTTTGTAGGAAAAAAGAAAAAGAAAAGCCTTCAAAAAAAAGTCATAGCAAAATGAAGTGAGAGAATACATAAGCAATCAGCAATGAGTACATGTATATTTTTGATGGAAAAGCAGTTGCTTTTAAGAAGATTTTCATTAGGAAAGGCTGTCACTACTTTAAACTCTAGAAATATGAAGGAATTTTATATTTAACCAGCTTAATTAGAAATGTAAATTTCATGCATATAATTTCACATTAAATAAGGTAATATGTAGAAAACAAAGCCCAGATTTTAACATAGAAAATGCTCCATAAATGTTAGCTGTTATTACTATTGATTACACAAGCAAATATAAATAAATTGCATATAACTTTTTACTTTGTTTTTCTGTATACTACTGGAATTCAGCATATTTTATGCTCTGAATTAGACCAAATACTTGAGAGTATAACCTTCTCTTAGAGATCTGTACAGTTGACCCCCAAACAATTTGGGAGTTTGGGGCACCGACCACCGTACAGTGGAATATCTGGACATAACTTAAGCCAGCCCTCCACATACACAGATTCTTGAATAAAAAATGTGTGTGGTTAGAAAAGTCTCCTGAAAGGGATTTTAAAAAGTGAAAGTTGTTCCGTCATTCTGAGATGATTTTAGAAAGGAAATAAGTATTCACAATGGCCTGAGATAGGTGATTTTTATTAAATCTTGGTAGGAAATGAGCCTCCAAACCTGTCAAGTTTTCCCTCAAACCTAAAATATTCATTCTTTGCACAGCAAAGTCATAAGGCACTAAGTTGGAAGCCAGAAGACCTCAGTTAGGCTACCTTAACAAGAGTAGGCTTCTTGTGGTGGTCTAGCACAATATACCGTTCATGAAGAGGGCGTTCAATAACCATTCTTTAAATAGCAAAATTTTAAAAGGTTGCAGGTATAATAAGATAATTCTTAAGGTCCCTATTACCTGTAAAATGTTTTGACGTCTCAGTTTGTCTAAGAATTTCGTTGTACTTCAAAGCAAATTCCTGAAATCCCAAATTCACTCAGCTTTTCCAGCCTCAAATTAATACTCCTCCCACATAAGGCAGATTAACTTTTGAATTCTATCCATATTCATTAAAATACCTTTATGTACACAACTAACGTTTATCCTTCTATTTTTATTTACAAGCGCACTATCTTATTTACATTATTTCATTGCTGTGTATACCTCTTACTAATTAACTGCTAGTTCATGGGAGCAGGGCTGGGTCTCATCTCTGGTCCACCCTCCCAGTGATTCTCCATTAGCCTTGCACTGCTCCACTGTCCGTTGGGCAGAAATACATCAACTACGACAATGGTTAACTCATTTGCCTACACAGCGGATAAGACATTTGCATATGTGCATAAAATACTACTTAGTGATAAGTCTTGTAACACGACTCTTTCAACAGGAATATTAAAGGAAAAAACCCTGAAAGAATTCTTTAGACCATTAAAATATCACGTAATAATTCTTAACCATGTGCATTAGCTACGAACAGGAACGGGCAATGAAATACTGCTTTTCGAGGATTCAGTGTCTATCTCTGTAAGGCTAATAAGTGAAATCAAGAGAAGAAAGACTGCTGGAAGACTGCTTCGTAAGTAATAAGGGGCCTCTCATCTACTACTGATCGACGCCCTCCCTAGGCCGTTGTAACAAGTCCATTTTAGTTCCCGACACCGAACTTCCGCAGGAAGGCAGACGCAGGGCTTCCGTGTCCTCCGCTAGTAAGCAAGCTTTTCGTCTCACCAAGCAGGGGTAAAAACAAAACAAATCACCCTCGATTGGGCCGCGAAGACCTAAAAGCCATGAGAGGCCCTGGGGCGCGGATTGGGCAGCGCCCCTCGCTCTTCAGCAGCTTTCGCTTTACCTGTGGTGAGGCCTAGGTTTCGTGGCTTCTCTTACATTGACTGCCAGGCTGCCGAAGCCGCACTTCTGCTCATCCGTCCGCTAGGCCTGCGCGGCGGCGCTGCCTCGCCCACGTGGGCTGCGGCCGGAGTGGGCGAGACCATTTGAGAGACTGCGCAGGGGGAGAGTTGTCGGCACGCGGCGGGAAAAGCGGGCTAGCGGCCACAGCTTCCCTTCTCCCGCTCGCCGCTTCTTTTAGCGCTAGTTCACTGGGAGTCTAAAAACACCAGGAGTCCCTAGAGATGCCTCTTCCAAAACGCCAATTGTGGCACGGCCGGCGGCGTCCCCCGCCGGAGGCCGCGTTGGCGGCGACGCGACCCCGCCCTCCCTCTCCTTTCCATCCCTCTGCTCTCCGCCTGTGCTCCGCTCCAGATCCGGCCCTGCAGTTCGGCCGCTTACCCGTTGCGGCGCGTCACCTCCGGGGTCCCAGCCTCCACGGGCCGGGGCCGCCGCCGCCGCCGCAGGACGGGGAGGCGGGCCATGGCGTCCTGCGTGGGAAGCCGGACCCTGAGCAAAGATGATGTGAACTACAAGATGCATTTCCGGATGATCAACGAGCAGCAAGTGGAGGATATCACCATCGACTTCTTCTACCGGCCGCACACCATCACCCTGCTCAGCTTCACCATCGTCAGCCTCATGTACTTCGCCTTCACCAGGTGAAGCGGGACCGCCGTGCGGGCGGGGGCGGGGTGGGGAGGAAGGGGACGCCCTTGGGCGAAGGGAAGGGGCGGGCAGGAGGCTGTGCCGGGAGCGTGGCGGCCCAGTGTGGCCCCGGGTGAGGAAGCGAGCTGGCTCCTTCTCGCATCCACTCGCAGACCCCTCGCCCACGCAGCTCCTCCGCGGTCCGGGTGTCTCGCAGCGCTCCCATCTCCCTCCCCTGCCGCTTCTCCGGATCGGCGTTCGCCCCTACCCTCCAGCCTCCACCCCACCTCTGTCTATATCACCTCTCCCATACAGCTCCTCGGACCACGTCAGGAACACTCGTGGGGCATCTAGCATGATTCCCCCCTCTTCTGCCACACTCAGCATCGCTCGCCACACACATCACGACGCCAGCCGCCTCCTCTCCAGTCCCCGTTTCTACCCAGCACAGCATGAATCATCTCGTATGCACCACTTTCAGCACATACCACTCACTACGCACTGAAAACACCCCAGTCCACAGCGTCTCCACGCACCATACCCAGGCCCAGAACACACCCAGACTTGTTCCTGTGGAACAACTCCAGTTTTCAGCACTACCCGCCATACAAAAAAAATGCACATGTGAGGTGCACTACAGTCTTCCCCGTGCAGCACCCCCTACATGCACTGCATGTAAATCATCTAGCATATCCCTTCCCTCAGCCTCAAACACGACCGTCATCTATACCACAATACAAACTGCCGCTGTAGACACACACGGCATGGTGAACCTTTCCCCTTCTAGCATAGCCAGTACCCATCACCTCTGTACATTACTGCACAGACGACACCAGCCCATGCGTGTGCATATATACATACACACTCAAAGCACTTCTAATATACCACCCTGTACATAGGAGCTGCCCAGCCCGACTCTTGACACCCACATCTTGTAACTGTTCCTCACTGCACATGTGGCCACTCAACCCCAACCCAGGGAACTTAATTCACCCCTGGTTCATAACGACACACACCATGGGTCCTACTTACAAGGATTTTTATTTGCTGAAGGAACCTCAGTAAAGAAAGGAAAGGCATGCCTACCATACCATTATGGCTTAAATGACCAACCCAGAGAAGTGTGGTTTTGGAGCCACATGGTTGGTTTCAAAACTGTCTGTGTGTTCTTGGTTAAGTTATTTAACCTTTCTCTAAGCCTCAGGATCTTGTCCTGTAAAATGGGGATAAAATACGTACTTACCTCATCCGGCTATGAAGAGTAAATGAATATGTGTGAATGCACTTAGCAGAGTACCTGGTACATGACGCACAATTAATATCAGTTACTTCTCTCCTAGTATTTTTATCCAACAATCAATAGCTCTCAGTCCAGGTCAGCAGAATATGTACAGGGGTATATTCAGTGGTCACAGGCTTCCAGGGAACTTCTGGTATTTAGTGGGTGAGGGTTAAGAATGCTAAATGTATTATTATGCATGGGACAGCATTGTACAAAAAGAATGACTCGTCCTCTACACAAGCATGCATGTGTACATACACGTGTGTACACGCATATACACACAAGTGCCAATGGTGCCTCCCTTGGGAATCTGCAATTTTTCAGATTTTCATAAAACTAATAATTTCCCACATTACACTTGTTCCTCACCTCCATAATTCATTTGATTCTTGGTTCATATTTCTTAAGTGTTTATCTACTCACATATATCTACCTAAAGGTATAAAGCATATATAACAATTACATACTCAATGATTGAGGGATACTGCTTCTATTGTAAAGTCTTCTGCTGTTCTCTGCTGTGAGATAAGACCATACCTTTCCACAGTGTCCAAGCAAAAACACATTTCTAGCTTTGGAGATAAATCAGTCTTGTCCCTAATAATGGCTACCCTCAAATACTTCATCCTATCCTGTGATTTTACTATTTAATAGCTGTGTGGCCACTTATTTTTGCTAAGCTTCAGTTTTCTTATCTGTATGTAATATGAAAATACCTAGCAATACCTCACAGGGCTGTCTGTCATGAGGGTTCAGTTCATTTTTTTTTTTTTAGATAATTTGTGTTTAGCTAAGTGCATGACAAATAGTAAGCGGTCAATAAATATTAGTTGTTATTATCATTGCGTAATTTCATTGTATGTTAATCTAAATAATGTTTGTCATTGAGTGAGGATGTAGTATTTATCCTCCATAGTTGAGAAACAGGATAAAGGCATTGGAAAAATGAGTATTGCTTTGCTTGGATAACGTACATGGCTGTTTCATATTAACTTCAGTTTAACTTCACCCCACGTGCAGGTTGGCAATGATGGAATTAGTGCAGGAGTTTCTTTGGAAATTAGAAAAGTAATTATGGTATTTTAATTTACATAATGAGAAACAAGAATGAGCAGATTGTTTCAACCTTTTATCTTTAATATTATTCTAGACCCTTTTGGAATAGATCTTTCTTCCTCTTTTCTAATATAGGAAGTCATATTCTTCGGAAATTTCCCTTTTACAGCATATTTTGCCAAAGCAGTTGATAAAGTGCAGCAATGAAAATGTAAGAAATGAATATGAGTTTTAACAGCTTGTCAAAAGTAATAGAAAAGGCATAATTTGAATCTCAAACTATGACCTTTTCCAAAAGTGATCATTTTATTTCTTCCACTAATCTCATAAAGAGACAGAAATCACACATTGAAGAACTAATTAATATTAAGTTTCACCTTCTGTAAAATCATAAGCACAGTTAATACAGTTCCTACTTACTATATCTTACTCATTTTTTGGTAATGATTTGTGACCCTTTAAAGTGGGACATTACAGTGATAGCTGTATCTTCCTCCGTAAAGATTGAAAGTAGTGATTTCTTAAATGAAAATTATCCATTCTGTGCTCTTTTGTAATGATTATCTCTAGTACCTGAAAGTTATTTTGTAACAGGATTTTAGTTGCATGACTGTTAACTGCAATTCTTTCAGTAAAACTTTAAAAGTATGTCTTAAAGTTTATTTTGCAAAGACTAGGAGTCTAAGAGAATAGGAGATAGAATACTTTTGGGGTATCATATTACCAGTGTATGAACAAGTTACCTGTGTCATGTCACATGCTCCAGAGGCACAGCAAGAATTTAGGATTGTGAAGGATAAGATACCGCACACAGGAGTCTTAAGACAAGTTTGGATTTGTCAAGTGGTTCTTTTGTTTAATAGCAACTAGGCCAACTTACTGTTAAATCATAGCAATTAAATCTCTTGTGCCTATTGCTGTCATTAACAATAAAGCCAGGTGCTGTCAAATCATTCTCCCCAAGATTTGGAAAAGCTCATTTTGCCACCATTTAGAATAAATACTTTCATAAATTAAATGCTTTGGCATATGTTTTGTAAATTTGTTCAGCCAGAGTGGGGCAAGGAGAACCTTTTGCCTTCAGCTCAGAGTGTAATAATTACTGAGGTGCCTCATACGTGCTCTACTTTCAGAAGTTGGTAAACTTGGAAATGTTGAATGGCCTTAATTTAAAAAACTCAAGCTTTAGAATGAGACACCAAAATCTATTAAATCACTTCCCTAATGGATATCTGCCAGCCTTCCCTGTTCTTTCCCTTTTAGACCATATAGGTCCCATTAGAAAACACCTCTGATACTGCTGATTCAGTTTTCTTGGTCCTTTTTGCTTTATATACATCATGTTCTTTCTCTCCCGGTAACAGAAGGCCTGGATGTCTTTGTTCCCTGACACCAGCTCTATTAAGTGATGGTCTATAGGGGCTGTATACTGGGATTAAACTAACCTTGAAGGTGAACAGAGTGCATTGTGTTAGGTGGCACCTTCTAAAAAGGTCCAGTTAACAGTGATCTTAACATTTTTCTTCCCCACTTCCTATTTGAATCATATTTTTATTGGATTTAAATAAGCATCTTTTTGTATCCTTTCTTATACTTATTTCTGGTGTTTTATGTCCCAGTAAGATTATAAATTTATTGAAGGAGTAAATGTGTCATATATTTCTTTTGGGTTTTCTGTAATAAATAGGTACCTGGATGACTTCAAATATTTATTTGGTTTAGATGATGCCTTACCTCAGAAAGATTACATGCCTAGCAACTGGTGTTTAGCATTTTAGGTATAATTCTGTTACCAAGTGTAATACAATTATGATATAATCCCTGTAGCCCCAGATTTCTGTAGGGAAGTTCAGATTTTTCAGTCTTGACAAATCCATAAGCCAGGGTTGGCCAGTCAGACAGGACTGCTTCCTCGGCATCTGGTTAAATTCAGTTCAACCATTCAACAAGCCATGTTCCATCCAGCCCAGGTCCCCACCACCTTGGAGTTCGTCTAGTTTTCTCCACCAGGTCTGACCAGGCTTTTCTAGCTTTCAGAGCTGCTCTCCTCTTCCTGTGCCCAGGCCTTAGCTTAGCAAACACCCAACCCCTTAGAATAACACACTACCAGCCTCAACTTCATCTCCCTGCAGTCCATTCTCCACAGGGAGGTCTTCGTGACCTTTTAAAGACAAAAACATGATCCCATCTGTCCCCTGCTTACAGCTTTTTGTTGGATTCCTGTCACCTGTGGAAGTGCTAGCTGAACCCTAAAAAGTCGGCTTCCAGCCCCTACCTGTACACAAGCACACACAACAAGCCCAGGCAGCTCACCAGTCCTACACCCAGTGCCTGGCCAGCAGCTCACTCTGAATGGAGACACCTCCCTGTACCTCTTGCCTACCCATGAGCCCATGGCATCCTTCACAGTCCACCTGGATGGCCCCCCTCCCAGACACCTCTCTTTTATATACCTCCAGAAACCTTTTATTGTTGTTATATCTCTTATACTGTAAGATTTGTTTCTCTTGGGTTGTCAGGAAAGTCATGACGTATTTTTCTGTGTTTTTCAATGCAAAAATGCGTCATGACTTTCCCAACGACCCAATATATCAGTTTCTTGAGGCCAAATATCTTAATCTTCCCAGGATACATACCCAATAAATGCTGAATGAATTAAATATAAGAAATAGAGTTATCCAATAAGAACTTTAAAAAATATAATTCTTCTTCTTTAGTTAGTTTCTCAGCTGTAAATCTTGAGAAGGATCATAACTTTGTATAAAATAAAATGAATGTTGTCCTCAAAGATAATACCAAAGCCAGTTAACATCTGTTTACCTTGTAACCTGGGACTAAGTTTCCCATTAGAAGAAAGGATCCTTAAATAGTGACTAGCCTCATAAACATGACCTTACCTTTGTGTCTCAGTTTTAAGGACTGATATTATTTTTTTTAATGGGGAATGTTTGTATTCTAATAAAAGTTTATTTGCAAAAACAGGCGGTAAGCAATTTTGACCTGCCTGCGGGCCATATTTTGCCAATTCATGATTTAGAGAAATAAAATCACAGAAAATATCAACTTTTCTTTTTGTCTTTGTTTTATACTGAATGTTCTAAACATGAGCTTGTAACTGAAACTGAAACTATCTCAAATTCAAATCTTGGACAAAAAAATGAAAACATATTAAAAATGCATAAATAGTAAAACAAAACAAGAACTTGCTGTCTGAACAGATAGATATCAAATAGAAATCACTCTGAAAAATCAAAGTAAATGTTTTCCAGTTAAATAATATCATTGCAAGAAATAAGCAAAATACATTATTCTAAACAAAGTAGAGTAGAAGAATCCCACAACTAGATGTCATAATCAGATTTCTCAGGTTTACAGAAAATGGAGCAGAAAAAAACCTGTAATCACATAATCAGAAAAAAAAATGAAGTTACTTACAGAAGTAAACAAAATTAAGTTAATGTTTAAATTTTTCTATATGATGTTATAAGATATTAAAATATTTACAGTGTTTTATGGAAACAAGTTTATCAATAGATTAAAAAAACATAAGGCCAGTTCATAATTTTTGTAAGACAATACTGTGTATCTAAAATTATGGGATGGGATTTCTGGTCAAGATGGCAGAGTCAGTAAATGTTGTACTTATTTCTTCTCACAACCACATTAAAATTACAACTAAACTACAGAACAACCATCACTGAGCATTGCCTGAAGTGTAGCTGAACAGAAGTCCTATAACTAAGGAAATACAGAAGAAGCCATGTCGAGACTGGTAGGAGGGTTGGAGACGTGGAACAGGCTGGTCCCCCACCCACATGTGGCAGTTAAAAATCAGGAGGTATCAACTGTGGAGGTACCCCATGAGAAGTGAAGTGTTCCAGCCCAGGGTTCCAATGCTGGGAAGAGAAGACCCCATAACTTCTGGCTGTGAAAACCAGCGGAGATTGTGGCTGAGTGAGACCGTGTGGGTGGCTGGAGTTCCAGGTGCTCCTCTTAAAGGGCTTGTGCATGGACCTGTTCCCTGACGGACGCGCTCGCTCTGAACTCCAGCGCTAGGGCAGCAGCTCAGAAGGCGCTGGGGACATGTGAGGAGGAACTGAATTGTCTGGCTGCAGGGCGAGTGCTGGAGGAACAGATTTCTCAAGGACTCATATTAAAGGTAAAGGAAGGAGAAAATGGGAGAGAGAGAAGGACAATCAGCTTAGCAGTCTTAGGAGTCAGGATAAAGGTTGAACTTTCTTGTCTGCCTAACCCAGGGACACAGCTTGGTATAAAGATTGTGAGTGAATGGAGTTTACTGTGGTTTCCTGAAGTCTCCTCACCTCACTGCCTATAGTCAGACATTAAACTGACACAGAGTCTAATTTGAAAACTTTTTCTAAGTGAAACCTTTTTTTTTTTTAAACTCAGGACTTTCCTTACATTTTCCTGCTTTTAGGACAGCCCCTCTTCCCTGGGTAGTTCCCTATACTACCCAGGTTGAAACAGTGATTGGACAGAAGGAGTTGTGGTGTTTGAATATTTGATTGGTCACTGAGCATCAGGACAGGACAGTCACTATCAGTGGACTCTGGGGGCTCAGGCTGTGATTCATCCTCATGTTACCTGAGTCACAGGGCCAATTAACCATAGCATCTCACTATTTCTGGCACTCCGCTATGTTGAGTATGCCTGCTGTGTGCCAAGCATCGTGCTAGGCACTGGAGGTACCTGGGAGGTGTGAGATGGGACCTCTGCCTTCTGGAGCTTAAATTATTATTTTGTTGTAATTTGTCCATTCATACTTTCACTGTATGTCATCAGGGCTACCCAGCATGCTTCTGGAGCATCTCCTAAATTTAGCACAGAGGGAAAAGGAGCTTGCTTCTCTAAAATGTCTGTCTGTAACGTATCGGTCAGTGTAGCAGTTTTGACCTAGAGCCAGGATTCCAGAAGCCCTGGCTCCTGCTTCCACTCCGCCTGGATCTGTGTTGTGTGTAGCTGTGGGCAAGATAAAGCAAGAGCTTTATTTTCTGAATCCTTCAAGTAAAGATAATACCTTCCCCGCTCCCCAAACTGTAGAACGGTTAAATAAACTGCCAGTTTGGAAAGTTCTTTGAAAAGTTCAGAGCACCAGAGGTTGAGACAGTTGCTAGGAGCTGCAGTAGACCTAGGACTTGAGAAGTCAGGGAACTGTCACAGCATCACAACTGAAAGCTTGAAGTTCTTTTGGTTTATTGCTGACTCAGTTGAGTGAGAACCCTGAGGTCAGGACAAATCAACATGGGGATCAGGTAGCCCTGACTGTAAGTTCCTCCCTGGGAAGTGGGAACCTGATTACCCCCTTGAAAAGCCTTATGAACAGTAACAGCCCCATGAACAGGGCCAGTCATACTGTGAACAATCGAGTAGTGCTTTTTGGAGGATTATCAGGTATATTACAGACAGTTCTAACATATATTAAAAAAAAACCTTTTCTCTCAGGTTAAAGATATACAAAGATAATTTAGTTATATGTCTCATTGCCCCTTTTCATTGTGATTCTCAAGAATAAGGACTGTGTCCATTCATCTCTGCCCGCTTAGCCCCCAGAGTAGTACCTACCCCAATGATAGATGTTAGCTAAATGAGGGAATGAATGGACATACATGAAGAGCATTCTAACATTGTGAACTAATAACTAACACCTCCTCTGTTCCAGGCTCTGTTCTAAGTACTTTACATGTGTTAGGCTATTTTTTTCTCACAACCCTGTGAGGTGGAACTATTATTATCCTTGATGTACTAGGGAGGAAACTAGGGCACAGAGAGGTTGAGTGATCTGCCCAAGGTCACACAGGCTGATGAGTGTTGAAGGCAGAATTCTGGCCCAGACAGTCTGGCCCCAAGCCTGTACTCTTGGTCACGGACCAAAAAATACTTGGTCTTTGGAGCCAGGCCCCATCAGTAAAATACAGGTTATGATCATTTCTCCCTTTTAGGGTGTTATAAAGATTAAGAGAGCTAACATGCAAAGCAGCTGGCATTCCAAGTGAGGCACAGATATGGTGGATATGCAGAACTATTTCTTATCCCTAATTTGGGGTTTCTGGAGTCACTGGAGTGGTCCTGTGCCCTTTGCAGCCAAGTTGTTTTTCATGATTAACTATGGAAAATTTCTGTATACCTCATTGTATGGCTGTGTCTCTGGATTACTGGGAGTTTAGAGAAGATGAACTCCCACCAGGCCTTAGAGAATGGCCCTGTGTGGTCAAGTTGTCAGATGGTTGGAGGTGCGGGTTGGGTGGCCTCATCAAGTTCTTTCTGTGTACCACAGTAAGGGACTGTGGCCACACTCTCTCCATTCAAGAAACTCAGAATGTGAAGCTGGCGCTACTAGTCTGATATGACTCAAATTTCTTTTAAGCTCAGCTGCCCACTCTCCAATCTTTGATCACAGATGTCGATCTTTCTGTTCTGTATATTTTCAGCTTATCTCACTGTCCATCTTTGATACTTTTTTCCCCAAACTAGACAAAATATAAAACTTTCAAATTTCAGTCACTGCTATTTTATTCAGGTTGTTTAATTTGTTTTCTTTTTTCTCCTGAAGCTAGCCATCCATTTGATCCTCTCTAATAAAATTGCTCAAAATTTACAAAATTGCCATTTTGTTGGTTTTATAGCCATATTTATTACCGATCTCAAGTTCTTATAAATTTAATGTTAATATATATTTTCAAGCATTTTGACTAGCCGATAATTTGAAATAGACGCCAATTTACCATAGTTATTTATTTAATTAAAATTAACTTTTTTGAAAAGAATAAAGTATCCACATTACTTGAAATGCAGGATATACCAAAGGGTATGTGGTGAAAGGTCTCCCTTCTGCTCTTTTCTCCTCTTGAGAAACCTGCATCACTGTTTCTTGGGTAGATTTCCAGAGACATTATTTGCAACTATAAGCACAAATTATAAGTTGTATACACACATTGATCAAACAATATGGTGAATGTTTAAATAAAAAAAAATATTACAGTAAAAGACACATTGCCATTAATCCCCCTCAAAATATTCCCCCTCACTTCCAACACACTTATCCCATCATTCTTGCCACTTTCTGAAGCAGTTCTGGAAGTCCTCTTTTGTGAGTGGCTTCAGTTGCGCTGTTGTGGCTGCATCGATGTCCTGAAACATTTTGATTTTGGGGAAGAGCCAGAAGTCGCATGGTGCCTGCTCTGGTGAATAAGGTGGATGAGGACACACCGTAATGTTTTCATTTGACAGAAATTGCCATGTACCAGAATCGATGTTTGACATGGAGCGTTGTCATGATGGAGGATGATTTATGGCACACTTTAAAACACAGCTTCTCTCAACTGTAGCTCACACCCGACTGACTAAACATGGTATTTAACTACATATACTCTGTGTCCTCATCCACCTTATTCACTGGATCTGGCACCATGGGACTCCTGGCTTTTCCCCAAAGTCAAAATGATTCAGGACATCGAGGCAGCCATTGACAGCGCAACTAAAGACATTCACGAAAGAGGACTTCAGAAAATGGCAAGAACGATGGGATAATTGTGTTGGAAGTGAGGGGGAGTATTTTGAGGGGGATTAATGGCAATGTGTCTTTTACTGTAATAATTTATTTTTATTTAAACATTCACCGGGCCGGCCGAGTGGCGCGATGGTTAAGAACTCGCTTGGGATGCCAGAGGGCCCCGGTTCGGATCCCACATATGAGGGCCAGTGACACTGCC
>NW_017732246.1:0-11286 GCF_001890085.2 Hipposideros armiger | reverse complement strand
AAGAACAAAACGACAGCAACTTGTCTGTTCCCCTTCCCCCAACTCCCCAGCACTGTTCCCATCCCCCCAATTCCCCAATTAAAAAAAAAAAAACATTCACCATATTTGTTGATCATACCTTGTACATGGCCCCCCCCTTTTTTTTAAAGATTTTATTGGGGAATTGAGGGAGAGGACAGTGTTCGGGAATTGGGTAAGGGGAACAGACAAGTTGCTGTCCTTTTGTTCTTCAGTCTAGTTGTGGAGGGCGTCACTTCACTGGTCATTGCGCTCTTCCCGGCTGAGGCAGATTGGTCACCGGCCATTGGACGGCTGCTCACGGCGGCTCATGGCAGCTCACGCTGGCTTATGGCAGCCCAGCTCCAGGTTGAGCTGTTGTTCACCATCTTAGCTGTAGAGGGTGAAGCGTGACTGGCCCAAATGTGGGATCCAAACCAGCGGCCCTGCTGCTCAGAGCTTGCGCTCCCAAGCCAACTCTTAACCAACGAGCCACTCGGCCGGCCCTATGCCCCCTATTTTGCACAAACAATTCTTTACTATCTCCACTGTTCTATAACTTGCTTTCTTTACTTCGTGATATCTCTTAAATTATTCTGTATCAGTTAATTCATAAACTTATTTTTATGGCTCCCTCGTATTCCTTGACTAGGGACCATAATTTATTTAATCAGTCCCCTTTTGGTCGACATTTAGCTTGTTTCTAATCTTGGGCTAATATATATAATGCCCCAGTGAACAACCTCGTACATATTGTCATTTTCGCACAACTTGGGGTATGGCTGTGGGATAAATTCCCATACATGGAATTGTGGAGCTAGAGGGTATACACGATTGTAAATTTAATATGTTGCCAAATGGCCCTTCATGAAGGTGGTTTAATTTATACTGCCACTAACAATGTGTGAGCGCCTGTTTACCTGTTTCTTCATATCCTTACCAGCTCAGGCATTAAATTCTTACTTTGTTTATAAGGTAGATAGAAAACGGTCTCTCAGGGTTAATTTGTCCATCTCTTACCATGAGCAAGGTTGAGCATCTCATCACTTGTTTGAGAGCCATTGGATTTCCCACTCTGAAGTGTGTCTTCCTATCTTTTGCCCATTTTTCTATTTGTTTTTCTTTGCCCATTTGTTGTTCTTTCTGTTAATTGATTGGGGAGTGGGGGGTGCTTTGTGTGTTAGGGAAATTAACACTTTGCCTTGATCTGAGTTGCAAATAATTTTTCCAAGTTTATCACTTTTTCTTGACCGATTTCTTTGCTGTGCAAATTTATTCATTTTTTCCCTGTATGACTTCTGAGTTTTGTGTCGTACTTTAGAAAGGTCTTCCCTACTCTGAGAATGTTGTGTTTTGGTTTTGGTTTTTAATTCTCCCAATCTTTTCTTTTAGAAGTGTTTTGGGTTCTGTGTTTTTACTTTTATTTTTTTAATCATCCAGAATATATTTTGTTATAAAGTATGAATTGTGGATAAACCTTCTTTTCCCAGGCAACAGTTCATTTCAACCTTGCTTTTATTTTGTAACTTACAAATTGTGTGCCCTATCAAACTCTGGTACCACCCCTGTGCATCTAAGATGAGCCACATTGATTTAGGATGACATAATTTTTTCAGGAGGCAGCTTGGCATGAAGATCATCATCTTCAGAGCCAATCAGACCTGATTTTGAATGCTGACTTTTCAACTTCTTACTTACACAACCTTGGGCAAGTTATATAACCTTTCAGAGGCTTTGTTACCACATTTGTACCCTATTTTGCAAATAAATGCATTGTGACAATTAAAGATAATGTTTATAAACTGCCTGATGCAGTGCCTGGTACACAGTAGATACTTGATAAAGAAGAGCTATTATTATTGTCATCATCGTTACCAATATCAGTAGTGTGATCTTGGTCTGAATGAGGACATTGTGTCCTACCACTGTCTTGTATAGCCATTCTTTAGTAAAAGCTGTTGTTCCTTGAAATTGGATTTGGGGATTCCTTTCCTAAGCCAAAAGGCATCACAAGTACCGTAGTAATTATCTGGCTGGTATTTTTATCAGGCTGGCATTCTTAGGGCTATGTTTATAACTGCTGGGCAGTTGTTAGTGTAGTTGTTAATTGGTTAGAATGTCCATTAAAATTGCTGCAAGAGGAAGTCTGACTCTGTAGTTTGGCTTTGTAATCAAATCTGTATAAAGTTAACAGCCATGCATTGTTTGTCTAGCATCAGTCTTAGTGCTGATCTAGTGAAGATCTAAGAAACATTTATGATCTGTATGATGTCTTATTTTAGAACCTTATGTTCAATTCTGTCATAAGTCTGGAAATTATTTAATTGGTTGCAGAAACTTAGTCTAAACAGAAGTTGATGTCTAAATTAATTTCTGTTTTTAAAACAATATCTCAGGACCTAGTCCTTAATTAAGTAATTCGTTATCGTTTCATTCCACGCCTCTTCATGTATTCTGATGCTCAGAGATTTTTTTCTATGCTAACTTGGTTTTCTAAGATTTTTAAAACATCTTTCTTTTCCTTTAGTAATGATTAACCTTAATTTAATATTTGTCTTTTGCAAGTTCCTTCCTCAGGTAAACTCAACTTTTCGTATTCATTTTTAAATTAATATTGTTACTAGTCTCATCTCTAAAATATCTCCTTCCATTCTGTTTCATCTCTTATTTTCTGTCTACACATCCTACGTATTTTTAAAGTGAAATGCTGAACTTCTCTTTCTGAAACGTCTCAGTACTTACCAGTTTAGAAAATATTACTAAAAACAGAATTTAGAAAACAGAAACCTCATATTTGTTTTCCCTCATTTGTTTGCTTTTCTTGAGCCCAGATATGTTACTAGACTACTCCCCTCCTCCTCCTCCCCCTCCTGTGCCGCCTCCTCCTGTTTATGTTAACTGTCAAAACCTAATTCTTCTCCATCATCAATGTTAAGAAATTTTCCATTTGGGAAATTTTACTTGGTTTTAAACAACAAATTTTCTCCCTAATCCATAATTAGTCCACAGATCTACTTAGGGCCTACTATGTGCCAGGCTGCAATGATGTAGTGCATAATTCTCTGCCCAGAAGTTTACATTCTATAGGGAAGACAGACAACATATAAACCAACAAATGGAATCTTTTCAGTTACTGGAGCTATGGAGGAGAGTAATACAGTAATAAATTACAAATGACCAGGAATGACAGAAAGGAAGCTCATCTCTGTTCTTTATAGTTTTTAGGCTTCTGGTCTAATTTTAAATCTTGTATTTTGTTTTCTCTTGGTTTTTCTTTAAAAATTTTTTTCTTTACTAATACTTTCTTTTTACTCCACATTCCCCTCTTTTATTCATCCCTTAGATAGCCAACTGCCCACTTTTAAGAATTGATTATATAATCTCATTACATTATGCTCTTCTTATAATCTTATGATTCCTGAAAAAATTCTTTGCCAGAGACCGTATCATGAAGGTCATCTTTAGTTATTCTTGAAACTAAAAGGCATTTATCCAAACCTTACCTTTTGACATCCTGGGTATATTTTTTTAAAAAAAGAAAAGTGATTCTCAAATGTTTTTCTGACTAGAATGTGTGTTGATGTGTAAAGTTGACAATTGCTTTTCTTGTAAGAACTGCACTTTATTATGAGATCGTATTATTTTAGAAAATGATAATGATAGTAAGTAGTGTGCGTAATGACTTTCTCAGCAGAATAAATTAGCAATCCCCTAGTTTTTATAACGTGGAACTCTGACTGCTGGGTTTAGCTCTGAAAATCAATATTCAGTGTTCTTTTTCTGTTTTCAGGGATGACTCAGTCCCAGAAGACAACATCTGGAGGGGTATCCTCTCTGTTATTTTCTTCTTTCTTATCATCAGTGTATTGGCTTTCCCCAATGGTAAGTGATGTGCTACTTTATCACATTTCTCCTTTTCTTTGTGCCCTTTTGGTATTTTTGAGATGTATGTCATCTGGAAGATGAAACTAAAAGGTGGAATAAAAAAATAATCAGAGTTCAGTGTGGTAGTTAGAGAACAAGCTCTTGAAGCAGACCACCTATTCTGCCACTTCCTAGCTCTGTTGTTTCTGTAAGAGTGTTTCAGTTTCTTTCTGTAAAATGGAGATAACAAGTAGGGACTGTTGTAAGGGTTAACTCAATACATGTTAAATTCTCTGAACAGTGACTGACAAATTGCAAGCTCTCAATGAGTGTCAGCTGCTGTTCTTATTGCTATTTTTGTTATTATCAGCCGAGTTGTAAATACTCAATTATTACTTATAATAACTGAGCTATAATGACTATTAGTTAATAATTTATCATCATAAGTGATTTTTTTATCACAGTAAACTTTGCCGATTGTACATTTGGGATATGAATTTTCATCAGCAGGTAAAAAAAGACAGCTATTACTGTGAATTTTACCCCCTATTATGATTATAGAGTGAGGCACAAACTTTGTTTAAAAAACTAGTTTGGTATTCTGTCATACTTACGATTCATCCTTTCCTCTCAATTGTCCCTTACCAATTGCTTTAATTTTTCTTATTCCCCTTCAGTACCTTCTCCAGTCTTATTCTCTGTAACCATTTCAGAATGCTCACTTTTTGTATCCTGTTTCTTTTACACTTACGATATTTTGAAATTGTTTCAGTCTTATGAGTTATGCTCCATAGGTCCCACCCAAGTTTTAAATACCATGTTTTAAGATGTGTTTCTTCTCTATCTTCCTATTTATTCAGTAGACTGTAATGTGTAATATACAAAGCTCATTATGAACGTTACTGATTGCTACCTGGAAATGTACCATAGTAATAGGATTCCAGTACCAGTTTCAATGTGTGTGTATTGAGGAGGGCGGCTGGTGGGGTTCTTCCCATACACAAGCAATGCTCTGATAGTAGCTGGGTGTCCTACAATTCAATGCAGTTCTGGCACTATCTACCCAGAGACAGCATCAGATCCCAAAGCTTAGCCCTGCAAGACTGTCTCCATCCCATTTCAGAGGCCAATTGCAAGTCTAGGTTGTTACCTGTACTTACTTGTATGATTGAATGGCTATAAATCAGAGGTTCCCATGACCCCCTACTTGGGTTCTATTAATTTACTAGATAGGCTCACAAGACTCAGGAAACCAGTTTATTCACTAAATTATCCTACCAGTTTGTTACAAAGGCTATTCACCAACAGCCAGATGAAGAAATACAAAGTATGTGGAAAGGGCGAGGAGTTTCCATGTCCTCCCCAGGAGCACTGCTTTTCCTGGCATTTATAAGAGTTCAGCAACCCAGCTCTGTAAACCCCATCCATTTGGAGTTAAATGGAGGCTTTATCACATAGGCATGATTATTTAAGTCATTGGCCATTGGTGATTGAAGTCAACCTCCAGCCCCTCTCCCCTTGCCAAGGCCTGGGATTGGGACTGAAATTTTCAACACTCTGATCACAAGGGTGGCTCCTCTGGCCACCAATTCCCATCATTAGGTTCTTTCCAATAGTCACCTCATTAACATAACAAAAGACACTTTATTGCTCTCATCACTTAGGTTCCAGGGATTTTAGGAGCTCTGTGTCAGAAACAAGGAAGAAGACCCTGTTCCAAATACACATTTCTTATTATAAATCACAGTATCACACATGGCAAAGCCTTTGGGATTTCCAAGATGGTGGCAATGGATTTTTGTGCTGAATTTTTGCTTATCTTTTTTTTTTTTTCCCAAGATTTTATTGAGGAATTGGAGGAGGGGAATGGCATTGGGGAGTCAGGAAAGGGGAACAGACAAGTTACTGTCCTTTTGTTCTTAAGTCTAATTGTGGAAAACATCGCTTCACTGGCCCATGTTGGTATTATCATTGTGCTCTTCCCAGGTGAGGCAGTTGCTCCCTGGCCACTGAACAGCTGCTCACGGCAGCTCACGCCGGCTGCCGGCCGCTCACAGTAGCTTTATAGCAGCCCACTGCAGCTCCACTGCAGCCTATGCTGTCGACTCACGGCAGCCCAGCTCCAGGTCAAGCTGTTATTCACCATCTTAGCTGTAGAGGGCGCAGCATCACTGGCTCTAATGTGGGATCTGAACCTGGGCCCTGCTGCTCAGAGCTGGCTCCCAAGCCAACTCTTAACCAACACGCCACTTAGCTGGCCCTTTTTTGCTTATCTTTATGTAGGACTATTTGGTTTTTGCTGATATCATAATAATCCAATCAGTAAAACCATGACTGAACGCAGTAAGGAAATGAATTGTTGTAGGTAGCCAAGTTATTGGGGAACTGCGTTTAACTCTCGAAGCACTCAAACTTTTAGATTAAAAAATATTTGTTTTCAGTGAAAGCCTTTCAAGATATGAAAACCTGCTGTCCTAGTCAGTGCAGGCCACTCTAACAGAATACTATAGACTAGTGATTCTTCCTGAAGCAAAATTCAGGATGTGTTGAACCTGTGAAACCAGACAAGTTATGTGTTTCCAGAGCGCAATAGTGGGACAGACATTCTTGTTCCAAAAGGAGAAATAGGAAAGAAGGAAGGGGTGATGGGTCCCATGCAAGTCCAAAACCTCTGTGTACATATGTTCTCACTTACCACTCATCTGTAGGCAGAACATACTCCAAACAAGGTTTCAGACAGACATGGAAAAGGACCATAGCAATTAATTCTCTGTAAGAAGGATTAGGAGATTAGGGAAGGGAGTGCTGAGAGGGATTCTCTTGAAGCCTTGTGTACATAGCACACATATTGTGTCTGCCTTGTTTTCTAAAGACCTATTTATTTACATTTTATGTAAGATTAGTTTTCCACTTTAAAGAATGTCATTGAATATTTTTAACTTTGGTGTGGCTTTGGGAAGTGCCGTAGAAATGATGGGGGAGTTGGCTAGACCACTAGGAAAGGGTGTTTGTCCTCTCCCAGAGCCAGCATTCAGACTTCAGGCCTGTCCAGGAGCCATGATGCTGGATGACTGCTGCTCTGAGTGGAATATACGTGCCCCTGCTTGCTCCAGTCTTGTCACCTTATTTTCTCTTCTCCCCCACCCTTGGCACATGTTCTCAAATTAAGTAATGAAAATGAATCAGAAACAGAGCCCAACATTTGTTTTCTCCTTGAAAGGCACTTTTGGGGACGTGCCTGTAGTGGATGGCATTCCCAGAATGGTTCTGTTTTGGCAACTTCAAATGCACTTATCCTTGACCTAGCAAAGGCTGCCCTGCATGCCTGAGTATAGGCCTAAATTTGATTGTGTCCATATGTCTCATATGTATGAGTTTATATATGCTATCTGTGTGGTAGATTGCTTAACTCCTACCGGAAGGGGCCCTATGATTCTTTTTGGCCAGAGTCTAAATAACAAAGAAAGCTCTTGATTTTCTCCATAGGGTTTTATAATAAGATGCTTTTGGCCACAAGTAATGGGAAACCTATTTCAAAATGGCTTAAAGAATAAGGAAAAGTTTACTTTCGTACTTTATTAAGAAGTTTCCAAGATAGAGTGGTTCCAAGATAGAGTAGTAGCTCAGTGACATGTGAGGTGAGGACCCCAGTTCTTTACCTCTTCCTGATCCACCGTCTTTAGCATGTTGGTCCTAACCTGTGCTTTGCTGCCCTAATGATCCTGAGGTCACTGCTTCAGTGCTGGACCTATGGTCCTGGACAATGCCAGCAACAGAAAAGATTATTTCTTCCTGTGTATTTTTTTAAGCATGAAGAAACCTTTTTAATAAACCCTCCAGCATGCGCGCCCTTAGTTCTCTTTGTCTAAAATTGGGCCACATGCCTCTTTCCAACCAAAACCCAGGACAGGAACTTATAGTGCCTAGAGGAGTAGGCACATAGTAGATTGTCAGTAGGTCTCATGCATTACCTCCGTCGGCTTAGAATTTACCCCTGAGTTATATGGGAGGGGACTGGACACGCAACAAAATGTTCTTTGCTAATCAACAGGATGAGCAACAGGCTTAGGTTTGAGAGGTCCTTCCTTCAGTCCTATAAACAGAGAGAGAGAGAGAGAGAGAGAGAGACCCTGAGGTCTCTGGGGAAGGAAAGGGTCTGACAGCCACTTCATACTTCTTCTGCCATTGTCTCCTCTCCCATTTTGTTTTGGTCCCCTTAACAGTTTTTGTTTGTTATTTGTTTTTTTAAAAGACTATCTCCATCTCATTATAGCAACTGACGCCTAAGTGTATCACTATATCACTGGAGTGAAATTTAGAAACCTATTTCAGTCTCCAGTTGGCTTTAAGAGTTCTTTCAACAGGTGACTGACTTTCTGGTGTGCTTTTCTGGCTTCTGAAGGCTTCCTTGAACTGTGTTCCTCCCCCTCCCACCCCACCCCAGCCAAACCACCTAAACCTTCTCTGTACCCCCAGTGCCTGGCCCACAGCGGCCTCTCAATAAATATATGTTAATTAAGTAATGAATCTGTCAGCAAAAGAGTTCACAGAATTAGTCCTCTCTTTTCCTTCACTTATCTGCAAGAGGGACACCATTCAGAACTTTACAGTATTTTTAGGAGAGCGAGCTAGTAGTTACTTCTTGATTTTCCTGATATTTATCCTTTTTTGTCCTTTGGGCTCATTTTGCTTCTCTGCGCTAAAGATAGTGCTGATTACATTTCTTTGAGGTTTGAAGGTGATTTGGAAGGTTCACTGTCTTCTAAACTTTTTTTTCGTTCGTTCTTTTTGGATCTTGAGATTATGATGCTAAGCAAAATAAGTCACACAGAAAAAGTCGAGAACCATATGATTTCACTGATATGTGGAATATAAAACTGAAAGCAACAAAGGAACAAGAAAACAAATAAAAAAACAAATAAAGAAACAAAAACTCATAGACACAGACAATAGTTTAGTGGTCACCAGAGGATAAGGGGGGAGGGGGATGGTAGACGAGGGTAAACAGGGTCAAATATATGATGATGGAAGGAGAACTGACTCTGGGTGGTGAACACACAATGTGATATATAGATGATGTATTACAGAATTGTACACTTGTAATCTGTGTAATTTTACTAACCATTATCTCCCCAGTAAATTTTAATTAAAAAAATGAAATAAAATAAATTAAAAACAAAAAGTTCTTGTCTCTCCTCATTCTCTGTCTCCTGTTCCACTACTTTTTGTTGTTTAAAAAAATATATTCTTTCTTAGGTTTCAAAATAATTTTATTTACCTTTTCTAGTCTTTTTTTCTAGAGATATTTAAACTTTTATAATAAAAATAATCGAATGTCTTACAGTTTTGTCAATTATACCTCAGTAAAGTGAAAAAATAAGGGAAGAAGCAAACTAAGAGGGCCTGAGGACACAAATGTAACTTTTAGCTTTTGTTAAAAGAATTATACCTCCCTAAGGTTGGGTCCCTTAAACTTAGTTATACATAGGTATAACTATTGCTGGCAAGTCAAGCAATGACCTTATTTCTAATTTTTGAGGTAGTTTTTTAAATGCTAGCCAGCTCTTCTCATGACAAAGACATTTGGTTTCTATTTCTTTTGAAATTAAACTTGCTTTTAATATCTGATTGAAATTATGTACTCTAGATGTAGGGACTGATAAAGAAGATGACATGCAGTTTTTAAATGTGCCGAGTAAGAAAACACAATCCAAAACAAAACCAGCACTCATTTATTTCTCCACCACCACTCTAAGAAACCTTCTCCGTTTCTCTGCATGATCAAGGAGAAGAGTCCCTGAACTGGAGACCCAGACTCTTCCTGGCAGCTTTTATCAGATTAGAAATAAAGTATCAGCAAGAAGCATACCCTGAGATGGAGCACTTAGAGGAAGAAAAGGAATCCTTCCTTTACTGGAACACTCGTAAACAGTTTGTTGGGAGGTAAGATGTGCGAGGAAGGCACTGAGATAAAGCAAATGTTCAGGGAGGCTATAGGTAGTGCTAACATGCCTGGGCAGATGCATGCTGAGAAAAGCATGGCTTTAAAACAGGTGACTTGAGGGCCGGCCGAGTGGTGCGTTGGTTAAGAGCTGGCTTGGGACGCCAGAGGGCCCCGGTTCGGATCCCACATATGAGGGCCAGTGACACTGCCCTCTACAGCTAAGATGGTGAGCAGCAGCTCAACCTGGAACTGGGCTGCCATGAGTCACCGGTGACGGTGTAGGCTGTAGTCCCTGGCTGCCATAAGCTACTGTGTGTAGCCAGCAGCCAGCGTGAGCGGCCAGCAGCTGCAGTGAGCGGCCGTCCAGAAGCCGGCGACTGATCTGCGTCGCCAGGGAAGAGCGCAATGGTGCCAACTTGGGCCAGTGAAGCAACGTCCTCCACAACTAGACTGAAGAACAAAAGGACAGCAACTTGTCTGTTCTCCTTCCCCCAATTCCCCAGCGCTGTTCCCCTCCCCAATTCCCCAATAAAATCTTTAAAAAACAAAACAAAACAAAAACAGGTGACTTCATCGGAGTAGGCAATTGTGGGTGAACTAGTGAGCATAAATATGAAGGTTTATTATAAGAAAAAAAGAGCCTCATCCTTGGTTTTTAAAAAGTATAATAATATTGGGTTGTTGGAAAAGTCATGACGTATTTTTTCTTTTTTTTGTTGCAAAACAGCGGCATGACTTTTTCGACAACCCAATACTTTTAGCAGTATTACTCTCTTTGATGGTAAATGTGGTCCCCTTAGTGAGTAATGCCATTAGAATGTACTTCTAAGAAGTGGGCAGATCTGATGTCTGAAATAAAGCCTGGATTTGGATTTTGAAGTTCACTACTTAGATTCCAGGGCTTTACCTCACCTTTTGTAGGCAATACTCAGATGATTCCCACCTACCTGGTTGAGGGCAGAGGACCTTGATACTTCCTCTGTCCTCTCCTGAAACCCACCACATCAGATTTCCAAATTCTTTTTCAGATCCAGTGCATTTCAATTTGCAAAGCTGAAAGCTGTATTTTTTGAGAAATATTGTGATGTGATATTATGATGTGTAAGTGGGAAATCTAGAGAAAAGAGGAAAGAATTCATTTAGGGATACGTCAAGATAAGGCTTTAAAAAAAAAAAGGCACTGCAATGATAAGAAAATTCTCTTTCCAGGTTCTAGAACAATGTGTGCCTGTCACAGGGAATTACAGGATGACAGAGAGAAAGATCCTTAGGCCGAAGCAGATGTATGCTAATTTAAGGAGAGCTTTGAGTTCCCCTCAACCCCAAATTCCTCAGCCACCCCATCCTCTTATTTACTCTGGAACACGCTGCTTAGGGTCAGATAAGCAAGGGACGGGTCTGTTTTCAGAAGGCTTCACTTAAAGTAATTGCAGGTGGAAGAGGACTTTGGAGGCCTTCCTGCTGGTTGATGTGAGGGTCTT
>NW_017732245.1:670954-678792 GCF_001890085.2 Hipposideros armiger | reverse complement strand
TCTGCTTACAAACATTGCTATGCCTACTATGCTTTATGAACTTGCCATTAATAACTAACAATTTTAGTCAGTGTGCTAAACACCAATAAGTACGTCACTATTCAGACGGTACAATTAATGAATCTATCAGTATTCATGTGCTACCAAAAAATAAGTATGATACCTGCACTGACAGTATATACTATTAATACCTGCATCAGTATTACAAAGAGCCACCAATCAATAAGTACAGTATCTCTACTGAACAACTATACTAGTAATGTTTTATCAAAATTACGAAGATTGCTAAAATGCTATAACTGTGGCTACTTTACTGCCTATAAACACTTTTAAACAATATATCAATATTGCTGTTAGCTTACAAGCAGTAACTGTGGTAACTACAATGACTGAATGTACTATGAATTAGTCTGAATGTTACTAACCGTATGTATTATAAGTATGCTAACTATATTGTCTAAATATACAATTAATAATCTATCATACATAATGTGCTCACAAAGAATAAATATGCAACTATAGTGACAAAATTTAAAATTAATAACCCTTTCACTATTACAGAGCTTCCCTGGTGTCTACAGCTTAAAAATCTGCGCTCTCTCTCAAAATTAGTGAAGTCCTAACAATCAGTAAGTATAATCAATCTATTGAGTAAATGCAGATATTTTTTATTTTTTTGGTATTTTTAAGTTTATTTTTCTTTTTGTTGTGTACTTATTTTTATTAGGTGTAGGCAGAAGCATACGGATAGTTTTCACATTAAAGACAGGAATAGGTTTAGTTTAAGGTCCGGTCTGGTGATGGGCATAGCTTTGGTGTTACGGTTAAACTGAGCGACATGGTAGAGATTAGGGTTAGTTACAGGGTTAGGTTTTCAAATCTACTTTACAGATATATCAATATTACTATCTGCTTACAAACATTGCTATGCCTACTATGCTTTATCAACTTGCCATTAATAACTAACAAATGTATTAAGTGTGCTAAAAACCAATAAGTACATCACTATGTAGACTCTACAATTAATAAATGTATCAGTATCCATGTGCTATCAAAAAATATGTATGCTACCTGTACTGACAACATACACTATTAATAACTGCATCACTCTTACAAAATGGTACCAAAGAATACGTATGGTATCTCTACTGAACAACTATACTAGTAATGCTTTATGAATATTATGAAGATTGCTAAATGCTATAACTGTGGGTACTCTACTGCCTATTCACACTATTAAACAATATATCAATATTGCTGTTATCCTACAAAGAATAACTTTGGTAACTACAATGACTGAATATACTATTAATTATTCTGAATGTTACTAACCTTACGAATTATAAGGATACTCACTATATTGTCTAAATATACAATTAATAATCTATCACACATAATGTGGTAACAAGGAGTAAGTATGAAAGTATAGTGACCAAATTTAAAATTAATAACCCTATCAATATTACAGAGCTTCCCTGGTGTCTACCGCTTAGAATTCTGCGCTCTCTCTCAAAATTATTGAAGTCCTAACAATCAGTAAGTATGATCAATCTACTGAGTAAATGCAGATTTTTTTTATTTTCTTTTTTATTTTTAAGTTTATTTTAATTTTTGTTGTGTACTTGTTTTTATTAGGTGTAGGCAGAAGCATACAGATAGTTTTCACATTAAAGACAGGAATAGGATTAGTTTAATGTCCGGCCTGGGGATGGGCATAGCTTTGGGTTTACTCAGTTAAACTGAGGGACAGGATAGAGTTTAGAGTGAGTTACAAGGTTAGGTTTTCAAATCTATTTTACAGAAATATGAATATTACTGTCTGCTTACAAACATTGCTATGCCTACTATGCTTTATGAACTTGCCATTAATAATTAACTATTTTAGTCAGTGTGCTAAACACCAACAAGTACGTCACTATTCAGACTGTATAATTAATGAATCTATCAGTATTCATGTGCTACCAAAAAATAAGTAGGCTACCTGCACTGACAACCTCCACTTACTTATTAGGCAGGCTTGGCTGAGGCACTTTTCTCCACTTTGATGGAGTACCTTTCCACTCCTAGCCCTTCCTCCTCTCCCTCCCCTCCTCCATGGGTCTATAAAGACACAGCAGTCTTTGTTCAGAGCTTCTTGGTTGTGAGATAATTCCCCGTCTGTGCTTCATTCACCGGACACTCACTCAGTGCCATTCTATGGGGGAAAATTCAACGCAGGACCGGCATGGCTTTTTTGCCTCCTGCATGCACTGTTGCAATAAGTGAATGAAGGCTTGATTTTTAATATTAGTTTGACTTATTGTACTAATTGACCGCCATTACACCTGATTGCATGACAAAATTGGCACAGTGGGCAGGGTGTTCAATTGCAGAAAATGTCATTCTTAAAGAGCAAAATCGTGAAGGTCCTACTGAGCACTGTGCCAACCATGGCACTGAATCTTTCTTGGGGAGTGCTAAAAGATTGGTTACAGAAACTTTTTAGTTCTGACGGGGGTTATGGGTCCTTCTCTTTAGTACCTGACTTTCTGGTTGAGCTTGCCCATTGGCTAAGTCAGAAATCCAACACAGGGGCTCCAAGAAAGCTAGGAAAGCATTTTTCTAGCTACTGCTAATGGTCCTCCTACAACGGAACCAAGAACTGTCAGAGGGCCCTGGCGCTGAATTGTATACTACGACTATTATCTCTATGCAGATCTCTGGTGTCATATATATCTTGTGACCCAGTGAGTGTTTGAGGCTTGTGCCTTCAGCGAAACAGGATGTATGAAGTACCCTCTAGAATTACTCTGCCTATCAGCCCAAAGAAACCACAGAGGCTGGGCTAGTTTGCCTCCATGATGAAGGAGGTAACCTTGCTAAACTTGGTGAAGGAGAAGTGGCTCCTTTTAGGGTTTGTTACTACAGACTCTGCCTTCACAGTGCCCTGACAGAGATCACTTTGCCTCAGGAGGAAAAGTGGGTGGAGAGCAAGAACACCCAAAACCCTCTCTCTCCTTCCTCAGAGAGGATGGACAAAGCAGGACTTGGTAACGATAGAGACCAAGTGTTGACAATTACCAGAAGCCAGGGGTTCATAGTTGTAATGAGCATCAGGATCCAAGTGGCAGCTGAGGGGCTGCTCTGCAGTTATGGGGATGGTTAACAGAACATAATTTCCCTAGAAGGACAGCTGCGAGGGTCTTCCTTAGCTTGTACCAGCAGAAGAAACCAAAGATAAATTACTGGGAAGTGGAGGGTAGTTGCCCAAACAAAAAGTTAAAATCCCTTGCCTAGTATCTAAACCTGGGTTAGCTTTCAGACATAAAATCCACTGAGTGAAGAAGATGAGCTGGCCCTTTGGGAAAGGACCCTGCAATCCCATGGCAACTATACACAATAGTTTTTCCCAGTTTTCCTCAAAGGAACCTATGGCATTTTATTCAGTTAAGAATAGTTCACCGGGGAGAAGGGAATGCCTAGACATTTTAAGGATTGTTGTAAATAGAGTTGGAATTAATATTTGATATTTGAAGAGCTGAAGCAACATCATTTCCTTCCTGTTCGAGTGAGGGCATATGAGGTGCAGGTGATGAATGAAGTTAGGAAACTTCAGGCTTATAGTGGTTCTATTGGGTCTCTTCACATACCAGGTAGCATTCCCTTCAGTCCCCAAATGTATACTCTCCTGCCTAATTGTCATTCCCTCTGTCTCTAAATATATAATGGAGAGAGATGCTTTGTAGTAGATAGTGCAACCCCCACGCTGGGTCCTCAGACAGTGAAGTAATAGCTGTTGTAATGAGAAAGACCAAGTGGAAACTTCTAAAATTTTTCTCCTACATAAATAAGGCCAGATAGTAAATCAAAAGCCATATTGCATCCTCAGGGTGGGTGGAGGGTTGGGTGCACAGGTGGAAAGGGAGGTGGGAGTAGAGAGTGAGTAGAGAGTAGGGAGTGAGAGAGTGAGGGTATGGGAGTAGGGAGGAGTAGGTGGGGGTGGTCCCTAGCAGGTGGATGCTTTTGAGGATCTAAAGAATTTAATGATGAATGTCCCCATCATATCTATGTTTAATTCACCAGACTGTCCCTTGCAGAAACAGAATAGATACTGGGAAGTAGCCTACCACAAACTCAAGTAAGTAATAGCCACGATTCCACCTGCTGTGCCAGATATGGAATCTTTGCTTGGACAGATCAGTATGGCTTTAAACTCCATCTCAGCATCTGCTTCTAGAGAAGCCAAACTGCAACAGAGTGAGATGGCATAATTTGGTGATTTGTATTTGCATTTCAAAGGGGAAATCAAGGCAGGTATAATTCATAAATTCAGAGGAGAGAGAGAAAGAGAGAGGGACAGGGAGAGGGAGAGTGAGAGAGAGAAAGTATGTCTCTCAATCTTTCATTCTGGCCACCATTTCTTTCTGCTCCCAGATATTAGAAGCAGTCTACTCTCTCACACACACACATACACAAGTACGTCCAGGCTTTCTATTACAAGCTAACTATTTACACCAACTTTAGTTTCTGGGCATGATTATTTATGAGATGTAGCATGTATGATTCTAAGCTGTCAGAAGAACATGAATCTTGAACAATTTATAGGATAGTGAATGCATCTTGCTTTCTTTCAATGTTTTTTTTTAGGCTTACATATATATTACTTTATTATCTGAATGTATATTATTTATAATATTAGGGGAAAAGTTCTGCTAACATAAGGTGCTTTCAGCCATCTGGGAGCCAGAAAATAACTGAACATTTAGAGGTTTTTGATGGGGACCAGAAGAACTTATATGTGTTAATCATAAAGGAGTCTGACATCTGTCACTTGTTCTATGAGAGAATATTTGGGCTATAAGCACAGTGGACAACTGGTATTCATGTCTTTATTCAGAAGCCCCTTGCCACCACATTCTTTACCTAAAGAACTAGAAAATTATTGCATCTTTGTAGAATGATTAGATATTTTCCAGTATTTGTCTACTTCACTATTGCTAAACTTATTTGGTACATTTCTGATGATCTCTTTTGAACTCTTTGCTTTCTCTTCTGCCAGTCACAGCAATCTGGTCTGCTGCATAGGTTTGTGTTTGTTTGTTTGTCTTTCAGGTGGTTCTCTGAATATGGGCTCCCGAAGAAGGAGCATATGGGGGTGAAGTCTCTGTATGAACCCTGACTTGACATTGCGTCAACTGGATCAAAGGGGTGCCCTTCTGTGATTCACCTACCCAGAGATGGCATTTGTTTTTTAAATTCACACAAAGGCATATACTATTGGTGACTCTGCCCCAACTCTTGGCTCAGGTAGCCAAATTACTAATTGATATTTCCCCGTCTGATAACAAAAAAAATAAATTCGGGTTTTATAAAATTTGAGATAAGTTTATCATAATGGGTGAAATCTTTTTTAATTTGAAAAGTCACATTGTCTTTTTCTTAATGTTGTCTTTGAAATCTTTACATTTTATTAACTTATTTTCCAGTAAAATATTAGCTCGTCATAGCTTCTTCTTTGAAACCTTTCCAGATGATTCTAGCATTAGTCACTGGTGGTAACTTACATTGTTTACAAGTAATTGGACCTTTTTCATGTAAATTAAACTAACTATACATCTATTTTTTTAAAGCTTGCATATTCCACCTCTGAAAGACAGTATCCATGGTTTGGGGCTTTTGGCAGGAGGAGGAGGGAAGAAAGACTTGCATATTAATCACGAGGAAACCAGACAGCTGTCATTTTTTTACTTCCCAAAGCCCTTAAACACCAGACTCAAACTCACTAGAATGTAAAGCTGCTTGAAAGCAAAGATTTTTACTTGTCAGCACATAGAATAGTGCCAGCACATGGCAGGTGCTCAATAAATATTTGTCATATAAATGAATGCCTTAAAGCCCTTTGAGCATCATGCCTCACACTTGAAAAAAATATCTCAATTTTATGAATCATGTTTTTACTACTATTGGGTTGTTGGAAAAGTCATGACGCATTTTTGCAATGAAAAACAGAAAAATACGTCATGACTTTTCCAATAACCCAGTATTTCTATTTCTCAAATAAAATCTTAACCTCAATAAAGCAGACTTGTCCTGCTACATACCAAGGGATCTGTGCAGTGCACCACAGTATCCACTGCAAATCGACAGGGGCATAAATTTAATTATATGAAAAAAATTTATGTACCTGGCACTATACATAATAAGGTAAGGAACATTATAAGTTTTTAATATATGTTAAAATATGTATGGTAAAGTAATCAACTATATTCATGTAACATAATTAAACTTTTACTTTGTTTCCCTTTCCAGTATTTTTGATTATTAAAAAAAGTCCATTACCATTGGAACAATTGTTATTAAACAAGGAGCATTGTTCTCCATATCCTATGTCATACTTTTTCTGTTGCACCCAATGTTTTCAATGCTTTCCAACATTTATTGGAAATGCTTCCCAATATTTATTTATCAAACAAGTCAGTAGAGCATTTTTTCATATATCCATTGGCCATTTATGTTTCTTGGGAGATGTTCAGGTTCTCTGCCCTTTTTTTAATTGGATTGTTCAGTAGCCATTAGGGAAATGCAAATCAAAACCACAAAATGATACCACCTCACATCTGTCAGAATGGCTATTATCAACAAGACAAGGCATAACAAGAGTTAGAGTGGCTGTGGAGAAAAAGGAACCCTTGTACACTGTTGGTAGGAATACCCAAAAAATCTGAAAACATTTATCCGTAAAGATATATGTACCTCTATGCTCATTGCAGCATTATTTATGGTAGCCAAGACATGAACACAACCAAAGTGTCCATCAATAGATAAAGAAGATGTACAATAGTACATATACAAAATGGAATATTACTTGGCCATGAGAAAAGATGAAATACCGCCATTTGCGACAACATGGAGGGGTCTTGAGATTATAATGCTAAGCGAAATAAGTCAGACAGAACAGGTCAAGACCATATGATTTCACTCATATGTGTGATATGAAACTGAAAGTAACAAATGAATAAGAAAAGCAAACAAAAAATCTTAGACACAGATAACAGTTTAGTGGTCACCTGAGCGTCGGGGGTGGGTGGTGAAAGAGGATAAAGGGGGTCAAGTGTATGGTGACGGAAGAAAACTGACTCTGGGTGGTGAATATGAATGCAATATATAGATGATGTATTACAGAATTGTACACATAAAACCTATAATAATTTTACTAATCAATGTCATCCTAATACATTTAATAAAGACTTAAAAAACAAGTTAGTAGAGTAGAATGAGTTATTTTTAATCATATTCTAAGGTAATAATGGTAGCAGAATAATGAATTGGTACTATTATTTCAAAGAAATCCTTCCACTAAATTTATTTATTTCCTTAGAGAATTACATGCTATGGCTCCTTCAAATTACCTCAAGATTCACATTACTTAGGTTCAAACTTCAACAAATAACAATGAGTTAGATTTTGTAATGAGAAATAGTTCAGTTGATAACCTACTTTCAGGAGTTCAAACCAGGGTTGATGTATAATTATGGGAGTGTCCATTTTTCACATGGAGGAAATACGAATGGTGTACTGACTATACATCCTGGCTATTATTGGCATACATATGGATTTCTATAAATCCATATGTTGATATTATGTTAAATATTAAAAACATATAAAAACATTAATGTATTTTAGTAATCTCTGTCACATTACTATCAATAATGAATCATGTTTAAATATTGACAGTAAAGAGTTGTTTTTTTTTTAAAAGATTTTTATTGGGGAATTGGAACAGTGCTGGGGAGTTTGGGGAAGGGGAACAGATAAGTTGCTGTTGTTTTTGTTCTTCAGTCTAGTTGTGGAGGACGTTG
>NW_017732245.1:628682-670025 GCF_001890085.2 Hipposideros armiger | reverse complement strand
ATGGTGCCAACTTGGGCCAGTGAAGCAATGTCCTCCACAACTAGACTGAAGAACAAAACGACAGCAACTTGTCTGTTCCCCTTTCCCCAATTCCCCAGCGCTGTTCCCAACCCCCAATTCCCCAATAAAAATCTTAAAAAAGTCATTACCATGACATATATATATATAATTCAATAAATTGATTTAACTTTGAATGTTATTTAGAATGAAATTCTCATTTTAATCTCAAGAATTTATCTATCCATGACACTGTTATGTCTTTAAAGTTGAGATCCATAATAACATTCATATTTCTTTTTCTCATGAAAGATATTTCAATGGCTTATTCTACAGGAATATTCTTTTTCCAAAAGTTTATCAGCTCTCTCATTCACTGTTGTTGGTAATAAAAATTAGTACAGCCACCTTGGAAGACAGTTTGGCAGTTTCTTAAAAAGTTAAACATAGTCTTACCATACAATCCAATATTGTGTTGCTAGGTATTTAGTCAACTGATTTGAGAATTTATGTCCACAAAGAAAGCTTTATAGCACATTTATTCATAATCACCCCAAATTAGAATCTACAAAGATATCCTTCAATAGGCAAGTGAATAACAAAATCTGTGATATTGCCAAATAATGCACTGCTGAAGGACGGCGTTACATTCTGAAAAATGCATCCTTAGGCGATTTTGTCCTAGTGCAAACATCATAGACTGCACTTACACACATCTAGATGGTATAGCTTACTGCACACCTAGACTAAAAGGTATAACCTATTGTCCTAGGCTACATGCCTGTACAGCATGCTACTGTACAAAATAACACGAGACTAAATCAAGCAGAAGAGAAAATGATGCAATCAAGAGATGTGGTAACATGAGATGTATGAGGCCCCTTCCTACATAACACAGAATACTTTCTTGCAAGGAACTTTTTTTTTTATAAGTATAAGGAGTATGTTCTAAAATGCTAATAAAAGGTATAATATAGTAAATACATAAACCAGCAACATCATCATTTATTAATTACTGTACCTAACCGTATATGGTGTGCTATACTTTTATACAGCTGGGCAGCGCAGTAGGTTTACTTACACCAGCATTACCATAAACATGTGAGTAATGCTTTGTGCTATGACTATACGACAGGTACGACATCACTGGATGATACGAAATTTTCAGCTCCATTATAATCTTATGGGAGCAACATCGTATATGAAGTCCGTCTTTAAACAAAGCGCCATTATGTGACACATAACCATAGTACTATTCAGCAACATAAAGAAATGAGCTATCAAGCTGTGTAAAACCATGGTTGAATCTTAAAAACTTAGTGCTAAGTGAACAAAGTCAATATGAAAAGGCTACATATTATATCATTTCATTTATATGACATTCTGGAAGAGGCAAAACTGTAGAGAGAAACAAATCAGTGGTTGCCAGAGATTGGGGAAAGAGAGAGAGTTGAATAGGTGAAGCACAGGGGATTTTATTTTTAAAGATTTTTAACTACTCCGTATGATACTACAATTGTGGACACATGACATATAGGACAGTATGCATTTGTCAAAGCCCATAGACCTTTACAACACAAAGAATGAAACTTAATGTATGCAAATAAAGAAATCATTTAGAAAGTTAGGGGATTCTATAATGGAATTCGGGCTGCATTAGGGTCCTCAGGAAAAACCAAACCAATAGGAGATTATCTATCTATCTATCTATCTATCTATCTATCTATCTATCTACATATATATAGTGTTTATATATTTATATCATATTTATATATATTTGCATATGTATTTATTATAAGGAATTGACTTACATGATTACAGAGGCTTGAAGTTCCAAGATCTGCAGTCAGCAAGGAGAGGAGACGTGTATGTAGTTTCAGCCTGAGTCTGATGGCTTGAGAACCAGGAGAGGCACCGATGTCAATTCCAGTCTGAATGCTGGCAGGCTTAAAATCCCAGAAGAGTCAATGTTTCAGTCTGAGTCTCAAGGCTGGAAAAGACCAATATGCCAACTCAACAGTCAGGCAGTACCAGTTCCCTCTTACTCAGCCTTTTTGTTCTGTTCATGTCTTCAAATGACTGGATGAAGTCCACCCACATTAGGGAGGGCAATCCATTTTACTCAGTCTGACAAATCAAACATTAATCTTATCCAGAAATAGCCTCAAGGACACACAGAATAATGTTTATCCAACTGTCTGGGCTCTGTGGCTTAGTCAAGTGCATACATAAAATTAACCACTGGCAACGACAAATGAATCTAATGGTATTACAAAAGTATGGAACAACCTCATTGAAGTAGTAGTGGAAAAACGTGCTGATCCAAGTTAACTTTGGAAATGAGCTGAGACTGTAAGACTAAAGGCAAAAGAACTGCACATAAACATTGTGCTCGTTGATAAGATTAAATAATCCTGAAACCACTGACATGCACACTGGAATTGAATAATTAATTATGTGTATAGATAGCGAGTGGTGGGAACGTTTTACTGGAGACTACCAATCAACCTACTACTGGTGGGTTCCAGGAATAGTGCAGTTTTACAAAGAAAGAAAGTCAATTCACTTGAAAATTGTAGTAAGATTGCCAAGGTCCTGTTTAAATAATTTGTAGTCATACTTTTCCTGATTGAGTAGTACTTAGTCATGCAGATGCCATCACTGAAAGGCAGATGGATGAATTCAGATTTAGGGTGTTACTTAGATCAGCAGTATAGGAAGACCGATGATCAAAATAAATAATAATAATAATAATAATAATAATAATAATAATAATAATAATGAGGTACACACAATTTTTCTTAATAATCCACATTTTAACTGAAACCGATATATCCCTTTCTGATTTTTATACATTTCTTTGGACTATCCTTCAATTTCATACATTTTGTTTGTAGGAAATTCACAAAGCAAAGAGAAAATTTACTTTTTAAAAATTAGATGCTACTTGGCAGTACTTGATAGTTGAGAGAATACTACATAATTCTGGCTAGTTTTTACCTTTTTAAAAATTAAAAATATATTTTAGCTGGATCTATTTGAAATAAAAATGCAGATATTAAATTAGTGATCTGTATGAGCAATAACAAACTAAGCCCTTGAATATTTTGTCTGAGGTCTATGACTATAAAACCTTTAAAATTTGGTTTAAACATATTAGGTTTTTTTTTTAACTTAAATATCCTACTTTGAATTGATTTTAATAAAACTGTATGGAATAAAAAGTCATGCCAACAATTTGCTTTAAAATAAAGAACATTAAAGTACAATTAAAACGGGTACAATATTCTGACATATGTAGTAACTCTGGGAATATTTAATTCTAAATCCCATATCAATGTGTACAGATATTGTTAGATATAATAAGAGTTGAAATTTAGGTGACCTCAGTGAACCAGATAGAGGGGCACTTTTCTTTAGTCATGAGGCAAAGTTAAGAAGCAAAGCTGTCACAAAGTGTTTCATCAGCCCATCAAACCACAGACTCAAGAGTGGAAATTTTCATTATGCATAATGCAAGACACCTAACCATTCTTATTTCACTGAATTTCAGTGTATATCCAATTTGAAGAGAAAGAATTCAGGACATTGTATACTTTTCTTATGGCCCTAGAGCATGCCAATATCAATTTAAGGCAATAATCATATTACAAGTTCATAATACATTGTACATGTTTATGTGAAAGATTTTCATTATAGAATGCATCCATAAAGTCAATTTTCAACAAACTTACCTAAAAAATTCCCCATGTCTACTTAAATGAAACATTCTTGAAACCTGTGCCAACTATCATGTATTAACACTCTGACCTTTTTAAAATCAATCATATTGTCAACTACATTTGGTATGTGTAACTATGTGTCTATATTTTATATTTAATTGTCAAGCAGAGCTTAGAGCTACTGTACATTTCAAATATCAGGAGTACAACATTTGTTGTGTGACACAGAAATTAATAAGCAAGTAAAATATTTATGAGACAGGAGGCCAAGAAACCTTCTTACATTATTGGTTGGAATTCGGGCTAATGTATCCTTACTGAAAGGAACCATTGAGTCCCTCAATGCTTAGCCAAATATTGGGCCTATAGAATGGTCTTTAAAATATTTATAAATAAAAATATGGCTGAACTGAATATCAAGGAACTATTATAAAGAGCTCAGTTACTAATAAAGTTGGAAGAAAATGAATATTTTTTAAAAGCATATATCGAATATGCAATAACAAACTCTGTATTAATGAGTCTATTTATTGTCTCCATCCACAGTTAAGCATGATCTAATTCCAGAGCTGCTTCCCTATATATATTATATACACATTGCCTAATTTATCTATTTCTTTCAATTATAGAGGTTATTTGTTTTTAGATTACTTTTTCCATTGAGCATTTGCAAATTCTCTCTTTTGGGGGGGTAGGTGGTAAAGGTAGATTGTATATATTTCAGCTGTAAAAAAGAATTATTACAGAATCTCATTCACTTTTAAATATTAGTGTGCTTTAATCACCATGATTTACATCCTTTTATCTGTCATTCCAGGAACTTTAAGAATCCTGCCTTATAATAAAAAAGTCTACAATTTAAGAGGCTAGTTTGTGACAGACATTGAGCTTGGTACTTTGTGTACATTTTCTTTAATTTCTACATCTCTGAAAAATAATTATTTTTACATACATATTACTTTTCATATAAAGAAACTGAGGATCATAGACAATGAGTGTATTTCCCCAGACTCCCTAGCTGCTTGTAGTGATGGAACTGGAACCCTTGTTTATTTGTCACCTGAGTCTAGAGTCTTCATAACTACTATATTTCACTTTTGCTCCAGGTAGTAATTTCAGCTATTTCTTCTATGTTGTTCTTTATGTATTAACTTGGAAATCCCTGAGAGTCCGACCCATTTAAGAGATATCTCTGAAACAGCAGGAGGATTGTCTGGCTATCTCCCGTCTTGGGCAGGTTTTCTATAACAGGAACACTTGTCAGGGTCTTGTTATTTCTATAGTAACTCCCACTGGGATTTGCAATTTATCATTTTCGCTTGCTTAGATTTCTAACTTGCCTGGTTGCCTTTCGCCTTGTGCCAAGCCAGGTCTGTGGGCCATAGGTAGTTCCATGAGACTCTGTAACATATAAATATTATAAATAGCTTGGGTTTTCATTACATCATGGCTAACAGCAGGAGAGAGAGAGAGAGAGAGAGAGAGAGAGAGAGAGAGAGAGAGAGAGAGAGAGAGAGAGATTGATTTGATACAATGAGGCAAGGTATTTCAAATATAAAGGATTTTTCATTTATCAAACTGTTTTATTCCCAAAGATATAAGAGAGAAAAAATTCTTTGTGAATTTATTTTGGTTTATAATAACCTGAAATATTAAAAATGCTTCAGTAATTAATAAAAAAATAGAGCCACATATGTTACAAGGGCATGTAAGTTATTTTTCGTGCAGCTCCTAATGCGGACTTAGATCTCGAAGTCTTCTAATCCTCACTGTCCTGGAAAGTCCTTCAACAGATGGGAAGAACATGAGGGATCAATGACACATGGTTTGCATAGTTGTGATAATCTCTTTGGAGACTCAGAGAGTGTGTATGTGAGCACAATGTATAACTCCATGGAAGTTCCTTTGAACTTTATATTAACTTTATATTTAATAATGTCAATTCTTTGTTAAGTACACTTGCAATGCAGGGAGCTCCAAAATAAATCTCAGGTATCCCCAAAGAGGTGTTCATGAAAGTGTTCATCAGTTATCATGATTCTTTTGGCTTCTCTCACTTTTTATTATTCTCTGAAGGGTAAATGTAGAAAGCAATTATTTGTCTTTTCTACTTACTGGTGGACTTTTCAATCCCACCAGACTGAAGTTGGAGTTACAAAGACAAACAAATGTTCTACTTACCACCTGTGGGACATTTGATCTTGCAATGTATTTATTTTCTTATGTATAAACTGGGGACAGAAATATTAGTGTTGCCCACCTCACAGGAATAGTAGGTAGTATAATACAGTGGTCAAGCATAGATGTTTCAGTTAGGCAGATAAAAAAATCTTCATTCTTTCTATATGTGTGACCTTGGCAAATTAATCCATTTGAGCATCAATTACCTTATAAGAAAATAAAGTTAATAAAAGCTTTCCCATATCCTTATTGGGGGATTAAATATAATATTTATAGAATGCTTGGCAAAGTGCCTGGTTATTAATAGCTAAATAAGTGGCAGTTGTTAATAGTCATATTAATAACATGTAACTGGTCTTTTTATATAAAGAGTGACATTTTATACAAGTTTATAATACTGTTAATCTTAATTTTTCATAATTAAGGATTAGATAATTTGGTTTACTAAAATTTTTAAAACTTCTAATTTGTATACAAAAAAAGAACTAAAACTTGGACAGATATTTTGGAATAAGAATCCACTATGTAATCAATATACTGGTTATTCTGGATGAAGAAATGTTTCTAGATTTTCAACTAAAATGAAGAGAAAAAATTTTCTTCAAAATTTGGACTGACACAAAGAGGGGTGCATAGGAAAAGACTGTCATATTGCATTTCAATTTAATAATATATACCATGTCAAGAAAAATAACTTCAAAAGTTGTTTTACAGATTTAATGAGATAGTATATGCAAACATCCAGCATATTTTTTTTTTTTTGCTATGTAGTAACTACTCAATGGATGTATGTTGCTTACCTCTAACGCGTAAATTGCTTGATGGGAAGGATTATAATTTTTGCTCTCTGCTTGTCAAAAACAGTGCCTTATATAGAATAGATGTTTATTACAGTTTTCCCAACAGTTACAATTCATCTACTACTAAGTGAATTGTGGTTTGTCTGGTAGGATAGTTCATTTCTTTACTGTTTTATTTATTTAGTCAAGCTATTCTTTATTGTTTTATTTATTCACACCTACTGTGTGACTAGCTCTGTGCTAAATGCTAGAGATTCTAAAATAAATATGACAAAAGAGCTCCCACCTTTAAAGAAATCATAGACTAGTAGGGGAGGTATATCTATACAAATAGTTGTAATACATTTTAAGTATTTATGTATGGCTCTAATATAATATTAATGTGGATAATAGAGGGACTATGATAGAAACATAAAAGTCAAAATGGCACTGTTTCCAAAGTATCAGGTATTTTTAGGAATGAGAAGTTTACTTATCCTAATTAGTTTATATTTTGTTAATATCATAAAATGAAATTTATCCAAACATATTTTTGTGCAAAAGTAATAGTACTCTGTTAGTGACTTCTACTGGCAGCATTAACAATGGTGAATGAAAAACATCCCAAGAAATCTCTGTGTCCTTAATTCAGCACTCCACGTAGTAGATGAGACTCTCTTGGGGCTAAAATCATTTGTTCAATTGTTTCTTTTATGGCTCACCAAGTTGTTTGCTACTATATATTATATAGACTACAACTTTTTTGCCCTTTTGGCTTTAGCAGAATAGAAAATGCTGGTAAGTTTTGATTTATCTTCCTCATGCACAAATTGTATTTTTTTCCACAGGCATTTTTATAGATGTTCTTTTTAAATAATTCAGGTATACTATTTATACTCTTTTCAAGCTGTTGCTTTCCTGACTTGTGCTGAGGACAATGTCATAGCCCTTCTTTTGATATATTTTCTTGCTCTTTTGAGACAAATGAGCATTTTCTTAAGAGAGATGGCATTCTTTATGTATAATTTCTTTCTTTTTTCTCTTTCTTTCTTTCTCTTTCTTTATCTCTCTCTCTCTCTCTTTCTTTCTTCTTTTCCTCCCCCCCATCCCTCGATTTCTTTCTTTTTGATATATACCCAGAAATGGGATTGTTGGATCATATGGTAGTTTTAGTTTTAAGTTCTTGAGGAACCTCCATACTGTTTTCTATAGTGGCTGTACCAGTTTCCATTCCCATCAATAATGTATGAGGGTTCCCTTTGTCCACATCCTCACTAGCATTTGTTGTGTCTTGTCTTTTTGATGATAGCCTTTCTAAAAAGTGTGAGTTGTTATCTCACTGTGGTTCTGATTTGCATTTCTCTGATTAGTGATGTTGAGCACCTTTTCATGTAAGTGTGGGCATGCCTTCTTTAGAAAAATATCTATTCAAATCCTCTGCCCATTTTTTAATTGGGTTATTTTATTTTATTTTTTTTGCTGTTGAGTTATATGTGTTCCTTGTTTATTTTGGATATTAACCCCTCATTGGTTATGTGATTTTAAAATATTTTTTGTCATTCATTAAGCTGTGTTTTCATTTTGTTGACAGTTTCCTTTGATGAGGTCCCACTCTTTTACTTTTACTTTTGCTGCCTCTGTTTTTGGTGTCAAAAGTAATTGTTGCCAATAATAATTGTTGTCAAAAAGCTTACCCCTTGTGTTTTTTTTGAGTTTTACAGTTTCAGGTTAAGTTTGTCTTTAATTCATTTTGAGTTGATTTTTGTGTATGATGTAAGCTAGGCATCCAGCTTCATTCTTTCACCTGTGGCTGTCCATCTTAGGTAGGAGATGAACCTCATCAGTTAGTCTGGCCTGAGCTCCTAGTTGTATCTGAAAGCTTTGTATTTGTCTAGTCTCCTTCTTTTTCTTAGTGGCTCCCAGTAGTTGAGGGTATGCCAAGAATGGATGGTGTCCCAAAGGTAAGAATCACATTCAGTGCCTAGATGAAGGGCCGTTGGAAGCTGGACCCTCACTCAGTAGCTGGGAGAGTATGTACTTATGTGCCTTCCAAGGAGACACTGGGAAACGGACATTTGTGCCTACTCCATCTGTGCTCAGTCCTGGCATATAGCCATGGGAGGAGGGAGATACGCTTCTGCCACAGTTACGAACTGCTTCTTTGATTGCTGTGATCCTGTGGGACTTGTGAATGGAAGCCCCACTGGCTACTAGAGCCAGGTGTTCCTGGGACCTGTCCCTGGGGCAGCATCTGAAAAAGCTGGGCACAGACATGTATGAATATCCTTCCAGGGAGATAATGGCAACTTGCAATGGGCTACGGGGAAAAGGCAGAGGAGCTGTTCTTGGGCGTCCTTGTCCCAAGGGAATATCACAGCCTGTCCCTAGATTTGTGCTAATTTAGAAGCCTGACCTCAGAGAGTAGTTTTCAAATTACGCAGATGAACCCATTTCAAGGACAGAATGGGAAATGGGCCATTCTGTCTGCTTCCTCTGCCCTGAGTCCTGGGGTATAGTTGCAGAGGGTGCTGTGTGCGTTAACCTCTGCCTCCTCATTTGCTATAGTCTTGTGGGTCTCTGGATAGCAAGCCTCACTGGCTTTCAGAGAGATGTTTTAGGGGCCCATCCCTCTGGTGGGAGTTTAAAAGTTGTGGTGCTAAATGTGGGGTCCCAACTCTTTACTCCTCAGGGAGAAGCTTGGAGTTGTATACACCCACTTGTATAGCACTGTTCTAGGGGTGAGGTTTAGTGAGGGTGAGTCTCAGCCTTTTGTAGGGGTTCACAACAAATCACACTAAGATGTACCTCCGTGGTACGAGAAGTATTCTGAGATAAAGGCAACCGAGACCCTGTGGGCTCTAGAGAAACTTATTTCCATACCCCCACCCCCTTAACTACCTAGAAGAATTTAAATTAGGGGCATTGCCCATAATACAGGTCATCACCAGAAATGATTTATTACCTATCTCCATGGCTGGGCAAACTTCTAATTTATTGAACTTCTGCTCTTCTTATTGTCCTGTGATGATGCTTTGAAGCCCCAAGGCACCTTACCTCATCCTTAGCTCAGAATGCCATATCTACCTCATTTTAACTTCCTTTCTCTGACTCTCTCATGTTTGTGGGTTTCCCACAAATATGAATGCATGTAATTTGGTTATTTTCTCTTGTTAATCTGTCTCAGGTAGATTTCATTATTAGACCAGCTGAAAGAAACTTGACGGTAAAGTTTGCTCCTTGCCACACTTTCCTTTTCATTTTGGTGTGGGTATTTTCTTACCTGATATGTAGAAGTTGCTCTGCTACTTTCTGGATTTCTTTCAGAGGCAATGGCTCTGTCTGTAGTTATACATCAGATGCATCTGTGGGTTGAGGGGAGCCTGCCACGTTGCCTTCTTTGTTGACCTCTTGGCACTTTGATCTTTAGAATGAGAGAAAACAATTGAGAAATGATAAGAATTTTCATTATTTCCTGCACACAAGCGTTGACTTGGCACTATCTGCATTTCTTTTTTCTTTTATTTAAAACAATTTTATTGGGGGAACAGCCATGATCATTGGTTACACATTGTTTTCATGCTACAATAGCATAGTTGACTCTTTTAAGGAGGGCGCAGCTCCCAGTGGCCCATGTGGGGATCGAACCAGCAACCTTGGTGTTAACAGCACCACGCTCTAACCAACTGAGCTAACCACTGCTACACTACTTGCATTTCATCTCTGAAACACAAAGGATGATAGTGCAGTGTAATAAAACACAACAAAAGGGAAATGAAATGTATCCTTCTTTTGTTAGGCAATCATTATAGTTTAGCTGGGATAAATTTAAATATATCCTTACATGTCCATGCACCTACAAACACAAATGGTAAGATCTCTTCAAAGAATGAAACAGTTACTTGGCTTCTTTTATAATAGTCAGGCAATCAATCTAATTCCACTTAATGAAGCTGAAATTTTTACTTGTGGGCCCTCATTGCTTATTTTATATGGCAAGATGAATCATTAGAAATAATTGCTAAGATACAGAAAAATTAGCAAAAGAAGGGAGAACAGATTAGTCATTTTTCTGCCCCTCAGCTACAAGCAGAGGTAATTATTTAGGTGTGTTTCCTCCCAATATTTGTTTCACTCAGCATAGGTTTTAAAAGAAATTCCTCATAATTTGTTTCTATATCATTCCCATAAGTACTTATGCAAAACTGACTTCCTCAGGGTCTCTTTAACCTCAAGGGCATCTCTACAGTATAAGAATAAAGGCTGTCATTTTGAATCAGACTTCTTTTATCTGATCTTTATTCTGAAATGAAATATGACTTCTGTGTACTATCTCATACATTAGACAAATTTTTAAAGCTAAATTTAGAGTGTTTAGAAAGTTTTTCATAATGTCTATGCTAGAAATTTTGATGATATGTTCTTATTCAGGTCCTTGTTTCAGAAAAAAAATAGAGAAATTTGTAGGAGTTAGGGAGGTTAAGGAGCACAACATAGAGAATGAAATTAGGTCTTTATTTAAATGGGGATGACTTCCGTAAAATTCAATCAAATGTGTATTGAATGTTGGATGAAAGAAAATTCAGTAATGAAGGAGGAAACCGCACTTATCAAGGTGCTCTGCGTGATGACGGCACTGTACTTCAGGAACCAGGAAAGTGCATTCCGGTGTGAGATCGTTCACTAACTCCTTCTGCCAGAAAAGGGGCTTTTACAGAATACACTTCTCTAGGAGGTCCTGCTCACAAACAGTAATAGGATTTTCAGTATGCTGCTTGATAAACTGGCCTGAGATTTAACAGCTATTCTTATCACTTTCTAAAAATACCTTAGGGGAACTTAGCTTAAGATACACACAAAGATGCAAACTAGGTTTGCGGTGTCTGATCCCTCATCAGTCACTTGCTTAAACTCATCATCAGGGCTGGCTTCTGGGGAGCGTGAGCCGCACAGCTGATCAGGGCCCCTAGTGGAAAAACTCCAGGTGACCTGGAGTTAATGTTTGGCTGCTTTCCATTCTGAAGTTCTTAATAATTCTTGAACAAGGGGCCCAGCATTTTCATTTTTGCACAGGCTCCTGCAAATTATGTAGCTTGTCCTATATACCAAGTAGTTTTTCAGTATCTCTCCAGATAGAAATCAGTATCTGTAAACGTTCTTGAATGGCTGAGAATCATTAAAAAAATTAAAATCTTTTAAGATTGGCAGTACATTGAGGGTGTTGCGTTATTGCTTCTTTTCACTCTGGGTTAATATCAAAGAACTGTAACAACATTGTTAGTATCAAAGAATTGTAATTGTATTTAAGAATTTTCCTTAAAAGGGTTTCTCTCTTTTTTTTTACTTATTTTTTCTCCTTTCTCATCTCATCAAGTCTCTTCTTCATTTCTATATTCAACTTACTTTGCTTAAAGTGCATAAAATCCCATTTTATTACATTGTGTTTTCATTTGTGTAAAATGTTTGTCATACTAAAGTATTTTATTGTTATTGAATATTGGAAAATAAAAAGAGAATGCATGTTGAAAATGAAACAGCCTAAATGTATTTTTCTTCTTAACTCCCTAATGAAATGACAGATTTTCAAGTGCATAATGTTTGAATCAATTCTATAATATTCCGGGGCTCTGTGTAGGCCGGTTGTCATTTTATTTATAACATTTCTTATTTGGACAGCTTTTTTATGCTTTGAAACAATGATATTAGCTTATTCATAGCTTTAATTAGGAAACAATTATCACGACAATAATTATACTTAATTTCTGATTTTGATTTGACTATAGGATAGAGCTCACACTCTCTTACTAAACAATCCTCACAGGGTACACATTTAGACTGCATCATAAATTAACTTTACAAGGCTAGATAAAGCTGCAATTTCTGGACTTATGAGTAATACCAATTATGCTCTTATGTTTATGATTGTAGTTTTAACTGTAATAATATCCTGTTTTTTAGGGTAACTGTAAAATATGTGGAATCTACTCTTCCCACAGGCATACTTCTCCTCTGGCCCCCATCCTGCTCTGCCCCACATGGATCACTAACCTTGACACTGAGCCTCACATTTCCCTAATCCAGCCATTACAGCCAATCTTATTAGTTAACTTTTTCCACTTCTACTTATTCTCCCTTTGTATTCTTATCAACGTAATACTGGCATTACTAAGATCTTTCTTTATCTGTGTTTCAAAACACAGAAAAAATACCAAATGTGTATGCGTTTGCTAGGGCTGCCCTAACAAAGTCCCACAGACTGCGGGGCTTAAGCAATAGATATTTAGATTCTGGAAGCTAGAAGTTCAAGATCGGGGTGACACAGGCAGATTTGGTTTTTCCAGGGCCTCTCTCCTTGGCTTGCAGATAACTGCCATCCTACTGTGTCCTCACAAGGCCTTTCCCCTCTGCATGCCTGTCTCTGGTGTTTCTCCCTCTTCTTATAAGAAAGCTGTCAAACTGGATGAAGGCTCCATCCTGACATCCTCATTTTAACTTAATCACTTTTAAAAATACCTTATCCCTATCTATGGTTACATTCTGAGGTATGAGGGTTTAGACTTCAATATATAAATTTTAGGGTGACACAGTTCAGCCCATTACAAAATAGAAGCTCAGAAGATCAGCAGCTAAAAGTCTAAACACTTCAAGTCTATAAAGTTGGGCTAATGAATTTCTATGACTCTCCATTAGTGATGACATGCTAGTGCTGAAGCATAATAGTCAAGATGTTTTAAATCTTTTGCCTTGAATCTGCCTAACTCTGGGGCCATCAAAATCTTTGGGTACTGTAAAATCTAAAGCAGGGGATATGTTTGATCTTTGAGAATTCTCCTTAGTTAAGCTCTTACTAACTTACATCAACTAGTCCTAAAGCCTGATATTCCTAGATGAGTAAAAAACACTGGAGATGTGTTAAAATTTAAAGACACTATACATTTATCCTCATTTACTTTGACGAAGGTTTATTGGATGTGACATTGGGCTGTTCTCTGGTCTATATGGCCTGGTACTTTTCTAGACTCTTATCAAATCAGAGAGCAGCACAAGCCCCATTAACTGGGAGTATCTATAGGAAATCTATCCCATTCAAACCTTTTCAGTTTAGACTAAAGATGTGAAGGCTCTGGAAAGAGCTCACATTGCAAAGCACAGGGCATTTGTTTTGAAATATCCCCACTTGGCATCTTCCTATTCGTCTGCCTTCCTGAAGAATTCCTCCCTTTTCCTAATCCCACCATGCAGTACCAGCCTTCCTGATTCCTCCCTCTCTGAAAAGAAAAACACATATGATTTCACCAATAAATGCAAAAATTCACACCCATTTATCAAACAGAAAAACTGAGCAATCGCATTATTTTATTTCAGTATGATTTTAGGAATTTCATCTTTCCTTTCCACCTAAACAGGTTATCTACATATTTCCAGAGAAAGATGAGTTTTCTCTTTGAGGAAACTCAAGTTGCTAAACGAGCATATTTTTCTTATTTTGTATTTCCTCTCTCTCTCTTTCTTTCCCCATTAATTTATCTGAAATTCATTTGCCCTATGGTCAACTTGTTACCATTACACAGTCTTTGAGATCGTGTAATTTAGTCCAACCCTCTCACCCTATGGATGACAATGAAACAATGTTTGAAGAAATTAAGTGTTCTCCCCAGGTAATTGGTATCAGGGCTTGAATCAGATTTTATGTCTATTGATTCTATACCTTTCTAGATCTTGACTGCCTCTTCTATTAAATAAGGATTATGATGAAAGCAAAGGGCTGGAGTAGACAATTTCAACTCATATCCACTTATTTAGCTCCTGTCCATCCTTAAAATTTATACTTAAGCCTGACTTTTTAACCTCTGGTGCTTTTTCCAAACCCCATAGAGCTTTATATCTTCCTTTTCAGTTCTCTAATTTTACTCTGTTACTCCAAATTATCTCTGTATTAGTTAAGGTTCCCATTGCAAACAAAACCACAAATTCTGCTTTATATATGCAGAAAAAAATTAATTGGAATTGCATTATGGAGATGATATAAATGATAAGGAATAACCCAGAATGCTGGATATTGTGCTATAAGAATGACTTACATAGGACACAATGACCAGCTCTGTTGTCAGGACATGCTTGCTCTCACAGGATATCCTACTCAGTGCTACTGGACTTAATGCCACTGTGACCACAGTGAATAAATTCTAATTGACTAAGGGTCTGTACTATTTTCTCAAGATTCAAAATCCTGGGTGTGACTGTGTGATATATCCGAGATCAAAGTTGTGATGTCCAAGACTGTAGCTGCTAAAGGTAGGTGGCTACTAAACATTTGAAGTGTGGTTAGTCCGACTTGAAATGGGCTAAAGTGCAAAATACATACCAGCTTTCAAAGATTTAGCCTCTCTCCCCAAATATCTCATTAATAATTTTTATGTGGATTACATATTAAAATGATAATATTTTAAGTATATAGGGTTCGTATTTTAATACTGTTATTGAATGTTCTTAGAAAATCATATTAAGATTACCTTTACCTTTTGCTTTTTAAAATGTGGTTTCCAGAAAATTTAAAATTACGTATGTAGCTCACATTTGTGGCTCAATTGATATTTCTATCAGATAGTTCTGTTCTGGAGTCCTCATGTTTAGAGGAGATAATATCAACCCCCTGGGGAGATTTTACCAAATGGGAAGAGGAGTCACATTCATCATAATCACTTAAGCCAGTTTGTCTCATGTTCTGGTTATTTCATTCTTTCTCCCTGGAATGTGATATATGTGCTGAAACTGATAGGTCTATATCTGTGATTTTATAGAATTACCTAAATGTTTTAGAAGCCATAATTGCACTGATGTTAATTTAAATATTACACTAAAATAATCACTTAGAATTTGAGATAAAAACTGTTCTGAGAAGTATGTACTATCATTATTTCTACTTCTGTAGTAGAAGGTTAAGGAAAGAATGTCTGGTTTGCACTTGGCAGTTTCACTTATAATAACATTTAACATGCTTGCTGGCCTTGTCATATCCATTTTACAGATCAACTAATGAGATTATGAAAAGTTCACTAAATTCCTTATGGTCGTGTAAACCCTCAATTGGCAAGAGTGAGGTTTGAACCCGGTTTTGTCAGAATGCTTAATTTAGGCCTTTTCCACTGAAGTATATATCCATAAGGATGGAATTTAAATCTCTGATATGCATGTTTTACATATTTTATGGCTTAAATGAGTTACTCTTGAAAAAAAATTCCATGGTCATATCAAAGGCTACATGAATATCTTGTAAATTTTTTTGCTAAGTAACATTTTTTAGTAAATTAAATATACATAGCCAGAAAACGCTATGTCTTCAGTTTTCTTACAAATAGGCTTTCAGTTAGGGACAAAAGACATAGGAAAATATAATTTGAGTATTATTGAGCCCCTAATGCCTGAATATATCTTAAGATCTCTTGAAATTCTCAAACACAGCTGGGCAATGTATCTTGGCATCATTTATTTTTTTAAAGCTACCCACACCTGGTTGTATTTTCAATCTATTGGGTTTTTTTGATTTACTTTTTCACGAAAAGCACTTAGGCCTAGTCAAAATTCATTCTACTCTAAATGAAGAAATCCCTAAGGTTCACAATGAATAGGCATCATAGCAATGGTTCGTGCTATGATTAAAGCAAATTATTTTTATATGACATCTATTTAAACAGTATAATATCCATTTTGAGTTCTGGAAGTAATTTTTTGTGAACTTTTTGCTATTTCCATTAATGATGAAGTAATGGAGGACACTGATGGAGACTGAAAAATGTCTAGATTCAAATTTTTCATTAATACAGCATTTTAAAGACAAATAGTACTATGCCTGTTTCTGTGTGGGGGGTTTCTTACTTTGTATTTGAGATCACTTTTCTGTGCTTGTAACACATAAGTACAGGCTTTTGCTCCTATAACAGAAAAAAAAATAGACATCACATAATTAAAATCAGCATTTCCAAAAGTATATTCCTTGATTTGTTAACAGTTTTTTTTTAAACCTCAAAACCAAAAAACCAAAAACCTAAGTAGCCTATTGTTGGTTTGCATCCTTTGTTTGCAAGTGACAAAATTCCAACTCAAACTATTGTAACCAGGAAGGGGAGAGATCAACCAGACTTAACACCCTTAGCTCACTCGCCTTTTCTGTCTCTCCGGCCTTTGTTTCTCTCTGTATATTGTCTCAGGACAGTTTGCACGAAATGGCTGCAGCGAGCTCCAAATTGATATTCTAGGTATAGCAAAGATAAAGGGCTCAGCCTCACCCACTCAAGACAGAAGCTGCTATTGAAGGATTTGACTGACCCAGCTTGGATCACAGGCCCATTCCTAAACTAATCCTTGTGCCATGGAAATATGAACACTTATGCCCATGCCTGGGGGAGAGATCTGTAACCAGAAATACTATCTAGGACAGTAGTGTTAGCAGACAAAACTATAACAGGAGTCAAAAACATCTGAGCAGATTTCAGCACTGTCCGCCATCTCAGAGTCTTTAATATGGCAATATAAATTATGCATCTGTAGAAAAGAAGGCTATTTTTTGCAACATTTTCTAAACATATTCAAATATAGACATGTCTTTTTCATGGACACCATATGAAATTCATGTGTTATATGGTTGCAGATTTGCTCACACGACAACTAGCTTCTTTAGTTTTTTGTTATCAATCTAACAGTGTTCATGAGCTCCTACGCCAATAACTGGATGGTCTATACTCTAAGGTATACATTTACAGAGTGAGTGAGTATGTGGTATGGGTAACATTAATAGCCAATCCAAAATATCTCAGAGTATTTAAGTTTAAATAGTCTCTTTTGATAAGCTTGTCTCTCTGGATGCAAGGCTCAATTCATTAAATTATCTCCTTTATCATCTCAAATTGGCATCTGGTTATATGGGTAAGAATGGGATTGCTTATGTTACTGGCAACTAGGTCTTTCTCTTTCCTCTGGATTCTCTCCAGCCTCTGCTATGGGATGACTGGCCTAGACCCTTTATTCTTTGTGCTGGAGTTTGGTGAAATGTGGCTGGTGACCTTCAAGTTTATTATTTGGTCCAAATGCGGCTGTATGGCCTCCTTTTGCTAATTGGCTCTATCTCAGCTCATGCTAGTGTTACACACTTATTTATATTGAAATGTCTTGCATTTAGTTCCTGGCCAAAGATGTCTATTGCACAATAAGGGGTCATCTTTCCCTTCACCACGGTCATTCCATAAAATAAAAAAAGCCATTGGTTCTTTACTCAGCCACCTTTCACTTATTCCCCATTCTGGGGCCTTTTCATAGCAGATCAGAGTTGTAAGTGGTTAAGGAGTGTCAACTCAGAACTTCTCTTTGCTTAACTACACTTATTGCTATTATCTACCTTGAAGCTTCATCGCCATGGTGGCACATCAGGGCAGCTTTTGACTTTTCCCTCAAACTATCTAACAAACAAAGCCTATAGCCTATCCTCACTCCCCAACTAAGTGATGCCTTGACACCCCTTGTCTAGCTTCCCCTATTTGAATCCCTCCCCCTTTTCTCACTCCACCAGCCAAAAAGAGCTTTCTTATTGGTGTTTTTAATATGTAAAATTAATTTAGAATTTCATAAATCCCTTTTCTCCTGTGACAAAACTTTATTCTCTATATTGTTGTTTAGAGATTGATTTCAAAAAAAATAAGGAGGTCAACTTTGTGATTTAAACCTGAATAAGGACCACCCATCTCTAGGAAGAATTTGCTGTCACCCTGAGGGCACCGATGACATTGACTCAATGGGCCAGCGGATATACAGTACAGATTTATAGGTTATGAAAGCACATATGAAAATACCTCAAAAGAATTTTATTATTACTGTAAATTTCTCTTAGCACATGCTTTGGGGTATGCTGACCTAATCCAAGCTATTAATTAACTAATGTAAAAGACAGCCCAAGAGTAGTGTTTTGATTTTGCAATGTCAAACAAATCTATAGAGTCAGCGCTAGAACCCAAATCTCCCATTGTCAGATCACCTTGGCCCCACTTAGCCTTTTAAATTTATCTTTTGGATACAGTCCTTCATGAAATTTTGAATTCGCAGCACCACAGAGATATTAACATCCTTGACATTTCATAAAATTCAAACTGGGAGGAGATATGGCGGGAACACAAAAGCTGAGAAGTGGCTTTCACTAGACAATAACTAATGATTTTAAAGTACTTGCATGCTGTTTTGTGCTCTACTGATATTAACTCAATCATTTCTCACTATAACCCAATGAAATAAGAACTATTATTATCCCACTTTACAGATAAAGACACTGAAGCACAGGGAGATCGAATAACTTGCCTTCTGTGAGATAACAAGTAAGTGATGACGCTAGGACTTGAACCTAGGCAGTCCCGCTCTAGGAGCCATGCTATGCCCACTACACATACTGTCTCTTACAAACTGTGGGAATAGACATCTCAGACTTCCTCTGATTGAGTTTCTTATTTCTCAAGGTCCTTTAGATACAAGAAAAGGCAAAATTAAAAATGGCTATAATTAACTCCCCTATTCAATTTTGGGAGTGTTTCTAACAGCTCAGGTAGGGAAGCAGCGAGTTCTAGGTTCATTATCATAGCGATTTCCTTTTATTCCATGCCCCAGGATTCAAACCACTCAATAAAATGGGATCTGGGAAGTAGAAGATAATATCAAAGAGGAAGCTCAAATGCTAAAAATGAATCCTCTCTCCGTATTAGTCTGTGATTCTGCCTTGGAGCATCCAATATCATTGTTCTAGAAAAACTTTTCATTTCTTTCTTCTCCCTCCCAACCCCATCCCTGAGATTTCTACATGGGCAATATGCAATGTCATCCAACAAATGGAGGTAGTTGAGATGTTTCATGTGAGTATTTGTTAATGGCTTATTAATGGCTCCTATAACAACCTCCAAGAAAGCTCCTACTTGCAAACTTTCTGAATGCTGGATTTCCATTGTGGTCAGGTGTTAAGGCTTAGGATAGCAAATCAGTCATGGGTCCTTAACATTGGAGGGGTAAGTGTAATCAGTCACTCTCCAAGGCTTGAGCTCATCACTTGAGATGCCAAAAATGAAGCTCAACTTTGTCCCAGCTGTCTAATCCTTTTATGTTTTCCAACTGTCTATTTTGAAAGAGTCTGCCACTAACGAAGGTAGATACCATTTCATAACAAATTATGAAATGTCATATGAGAAAAACTGGTGTGGTAGTGTAAAGATCACTGACGTTGTATTTGGGAAGACTTGTTAAAGCTACTTTTTTTCCGCCCAGTTTTATTGAGATATAATTGCCATATATGTATTAGCTTAAAATGTACAACATAATTATTTGATACACATATATATTATGAAATGATTATCACAAAAAGCTTAGTTAATATCCATCACTTCACAGTTATAATTTTTTTTTCTTGTGATGAGAACTTTTAAGAACTACTGTTAAAAGCCCCAAACGCCTAAAACAGCCCTCTTCCTCCTCCTCCTGCCCCCAAATCTCTCTCTCTCTCTCTCTTTCTTGGTTCTGTAAAGAAAGCCATTTTCTGCATAAGCATCCATTAGTTTCCACAGCCAGCCTTTTAGACATGTTTCCAAGAGAAAGCATTCTTTAGAAAGACTCCTTTCTAGCTACTAGCTCATAAACACTTACTAATCTTAAGAATATAAAGTATAAAGGAAACATCTATCATAACTGTGTTTTGGTGAAACAATATATAATATTTTTACAAAACTTTTGGAGACAATGAAAAAATAATTATTTCACTACCTTAAACTAAACAATTTTTATAAATTTTGTGTTTCTTCCTACCACATACATACATATATACACTATTTGACACATAGTTTATATAAATATTTATATATTGATTTTAAATTAGCTTTGTGACTTTTTCTCTGTATTGCTATATAGATTTGTAATTATCATTTTTAGTGGCTGTTCATTATTTCCTTCAGTTTGTACCAAAATATATTTAAGTGATGCCATCTTATTAGATATTAAAGTAGCTTCTGTAGGTTTATTATAACAAAAATATATACTGAACACTTCTACATATAACTATTATTATATTTTCATAAGACAAATTTTCAAAATGTAATTGTTAGATCTAAAACAAAGAACATTTTTATGGTTATATATATATATATATGTGTGTGTATATATATATATGTATATATATATATACATATATCTATCTATCTATCTACATATACATATATAACCAGATTATCCTTCTGAAGTCTTTAAATCATTTTCTGCCACAATAAATAATTTGTACTTTTTATGCCAGCTTTATTGCAATTCAGTAATGATTCAATTATATTTTATTAATTTAACAGTATTACTATATAACTGTATAAATAACGAGATTTTGATACCACCAATCTAGAAAATTTTGAATGCTTGCAATTATTCTTTGAACACTACTAAAGTCAAATACTGTTTTATATGTGAGAAATTTAAAGATAAAATCTCCCAGATAAGAATCAGGTAACGATTCACTGAGAAGTAAGTAAATTCTTGAAGTCATAGGAAGATAAGAAATATTTTGCTGGGTGAAGAAGTACCTATCAACTTAGGTAGGTCCTCTATGAATTCTCATCTTAAACAAACTATATATTAAAAATATTATATATAGCGCCACTCAAAGCAAGAGAGACACTGCCCCGTTTACTTTGAAGGAGCAAACTACTGTGGTGTGGAGAGAACGATGTGGCAAGGGCCTAAGGGAGGCCTCCTGGTGCTGAGAGCAAAACAACAGGACCTCAGGTGTACAATCACAGGAAATGAAGTCTGCCAATATCTAAGGAAGCTTAGAATTGTATCTTTTCCTAGTTGAATTTAAAGCGAGAAAGAAACCAGCCAACACCTTGACTTAGTCTTCAAAAACACTAAGCAGAAGACCAGATAAAAGACTAGATTCCTGGCCCATTGGTATTGTTATATGCTGTTAAGTGTATCGTGATTTGTTATGCAGCTTTAGAGACCTAACTCAGAAGCAATTACACCTAAAACATGTCAGCATCTACCACTTTGTCCATTGTCCCCCTACATTTCTATCCCATTTTCTTCTTTCTGAAAAGGAAGGACTCACAACTATTCTTTGGTACTAAAAATAAAATTGTACAACAAAATAAAAAAATATCTACATATTATATAGATATAGGAGGTAATGAGCATGGTAAAGTTTCAGAAAACAGAAAAGTAAAGGTATGTTTGGTGTATAATGAATGTCTTCAAATTAATGGGCTTATGTTGAGATGAAGCAGATGATTATGTTGGAAGGGCACCGTGGGACTAGTTTGAAGAAGACATTAGATACAAGTTTAGAATTTATTTGGTGGCCATTGCAGAACCACTTGAGGGTGAATTATCTAGTTGTATTTAATTGAGGAATGGAATATCTAGAAGTATTTTTTTATTCTGTGTTTTTGAATTAGCAACAGCAGTAGATATCAGTGTGTAGACATAGGACTAACACTTAGAGCACCCCCCAAAAGAACAAAAGATAATTTAGAGTTCTCAGTGAGGTTGGATAGTTGTTAAAGTACTTTTCTTAAGTTTAGGTGAGACATACTCACAGGGCACTGGCTTTTCACAGTGCTAAGCATCTACTTCAAAATCTCTCTCAATCTGTATACTACAATTATGGTTTAGTTAGATTATGGTGTAAGTTATCATCATCTATTACATGGACAACTTTAGTTGCCTCCTACCTGGTCTTCTTGCTCCCAATTTTTATTCCTGACAGTATTATTTTCCAGAAAGCAGCTTAAATTACCTTTTAAAATTTTAATTGAACAATTTCACCCCACCCTGCCTCTGCTGAAGCTCTCCAATGGCTTGGCATCTAAATTGGAAGAAACTAAAAACATGTTGCCTTGGTTTAATGTGATTTGGCCACTGCCATTTTCTCTGATGTCATTTCATACCATTCTCCCTATTCTACTTCAGCAACTCTGGCTTTTTATTTATTGTGTTTGTACCAAACTTGCTCTCAACTCAGGTCCTTGGTATTTGCTGTGTCTTCTGTCTTCTTTTTTTTTTTTTTTTAGTTTCCCTCATTTACCCCTATGTTTATTGCAGCACTATTCACAATAGCAAAGACATGGAAACAACGGAAATGCCCATCAATAGGCGACTGGGCCTTCTGTCTCGAATGCTCTTCAGGAAGGTCTTCCCATGGCTAGCTTTTCCATGTGTTTCATTCCTCGGCTTACATACATATTATATTTTCAGGTGCATTTCCTGAATGCACCTGAAAATTAACACCATCTTCACCTTCTACCCTTCCAAAGTTTGGTTTTCTTTCTTTTGTTTTACCCTGTTGAATTTTTTTTTTAAATTTCTTTATTTTTCAAGGAGAAACTGGTGGCAGTTGAACCTAAAAAAAAAAAAATTACCATCTCACATAGGACGTGGAGTATATAGTGAAGGGAATGGAGTCAGTGAAATTGTAATAAATATGTATGATGTTGGCGGGGGTGGGGCAGTGGATTGGGGGATGGGGGTTGTCACTTTGTGAGGGGTGAAAAGTGTAACTATTGTATTGTTTTGTACACCTGAAACTAATAAAAAAAATTACCATCTCAGGTTAACTAAAATTTTTGCTATGAGATAGAAACAGGGACTCCGGAACCAGGCAGCCTGGTTTTGCCACTTTTTACTTGTCCTACCAAGTTATTTAACCTCTCCATGATGTGTTTTCCTTTTCTGTTATGTTTGTAATAATAGTAACTAACTTCTAGGGTCGCTATGACGATAATACATTCTTAGGACAGTACCTGGGACATATAAGCACCCAATAAATGTTGATAGTCATTACTATTACTTTTCATTATCTATTTACACTCTCTAGAATATAAAATCTATGAAGGCAATTACTTTATCTGCCTTGGTCTCTGCTGTGTTCCCAGCACCTAGCAGAGGGACTGGCACATAATCGATGTGTAATGGGTGGTCCACAAATATTTGTTGAATAAAGAAATGAATAAATGTTGTTTAATATCTGAGAGATCAGGATAACTGTCTACTGACTGACTTCTAAAATAATTGACTGAATAATTTGGGATGTCAGGTTCTTTGATATATATTTCAACTGATTATTTACTTTGTGTTGATTGAAAATGGACCCTCTGACTGTAACCAAGACTAAGCTTTCGGTTTGACTCACAGTGTGGTTTTAGCACTGGATCTCTCAATTCCTGGGGTTTGAGTATTGGCTCTACTGCATATAAGTTGAATATTGTCAAGCCACTAAACCTTAATTTTTCCTCTGTAAAATGATAAAAATTTCTACATAATATTTATTGAGAAGACTGTCCTCATCACAGTGATTGACGATTCTCTACGGAGGATTGAGGAAATCGTTTCAGATGGAAAAAATATTCTGTTCTTAAAAATTTACTGTGAAAGGGATACCAGAACTTCCTTACATTACCCAATCTAGTGCTTAATCATCCTCTCAGGAAATTCTTTCTTTTGCCTGCAGGTGGTTTTGGCATATCCTTTATCAAGAAAGTATTTGTTTACTAGACCACCCTCCCTGTATATGCTCTGAGAAGGCCCCAAAGAGGATTTTTGTAAATTCAGAGAGATCGTGGGTTTCTGGGATACAGAACCTTTTTCTAGGAGTGGGGTGACCACATTCCCCTTAGGAATGATTCATCTCTCTCTGGTCTTAAGTCTAATACTTCTTATATGGAACCTAAATGCTCCTAATACAATTTAAGCCAATTTTCTGACATGGATCTCATTAGGGATGGAGAGCAGCTGGCCACCATTTTCTATATAATAAATCTTCTTATGCTTTAAGATAGTTTTAAATTTTCCATTCTTTTTCTAAGCACGCTCCAACTTAGTCATTGTTTCCTCCCCTGTCCACACTACCCCATGCCACCCCATGTAAGCCTGTTTTTTTCTACCTACTAATTTAGATACATTTGCTCCTCAAACATTGCCAATCATATCATTAAGTAAACAACATTTTTGAGATTCTTATCCCTATCGTCCACAGCATATAATGAAAACTTAAAGGATGGCTTCAACGAAAATATTTTTCTTAGAGTTACATTCCATAAAACATTTCTTGCTATTTTTAGGGTCATTCTGCACTAATATAAATTTCAGAGAGTATGAATGTTGTATTGAAATCACAAAGCACAATTAGTCTTTCTTGCCTATAAATAGAAAGCACAATAAATTTTAATGTTGACGACAGCATTTTTTACTTTCCTTTATATTTATACTACTCCCCATATAGTGACTGCTTTCTCATTGTTGGTGTTATATAACCTGAAGATCTTATGCCACTGCTTAAAATAATCAAAATACTCAAGTAATTAATATGTAGTTTTGTAATTGGAAAGAAAAATAATTGATAGGATTGATAACTTTACACCATATTAGGGAGTTATTTTCTTATATAGACATTTCCTTAATTATTTTAGATTAAGATTCAATTAGTACACCCACATTTTGAGAACCTTTAATGTGCTGGATAATATAGTAGGCTCTTTTGCTTGCATGTCCTTAATTAAATTCCCTAACATATTAAGAAGTAAACATGCTCCTCCTTCTTTTGTATATTAAAAAAATGACATTGAAAACAGAATACACATTGCTTAAGCACTTAAGAACAAACAGTTATTAAAGAATAACATGAAAAACGAAAGGTTTTGTTAAAGTTCTACTGTTAATTGCTGACACTGGGAGATCATTGGGAGATGACCACCACAGTGAGTGATAAGATAGCAAAAACAATTACTTTGTAGTCATCAGCAACTGCTTAGTACTAAGAACATTTTTAGTTTCTATTGTTGTTATTGCCATTTGTGCCACTGGTAATAAGGCAGTCATTTATGAGTCAATCTTAGGAGTTAAATAAGTCACTTAGATACATTATGCCCATCCCTTCTGAAGTCATTAGGAACAGGACTGTTTCAAATGACAGAACAGAAAGGGAAACAATAAGGAAGCCCTTGTAACAGGTGGTAACATTTCCAGTTATTTCTGTACAACAAACTGCCATAACCTTAGTGGCATTTATTATGCACATGGACTCTGTAGGTCAGGAATTTGGAATGGGCAGTGCAGGGATGGCGTGTCTCCCTTCAGTGTTGTCTTAGGCCTTAGGCTGGGATGGGTGTGAAATAATATGAAGTCTTGTTCATTGACAAGCTTGGTGGTTGATGCTGGCTGTCAATTTAGACCTCATCTCGGGGCTATTGTCTTGAATATATAAATGTTGTCAGGGCTTCCTTGAAGCCTGTGGGGCTCAGTGTAGTCAAACTTCTCATACAGTGGTGCAGGGCTCTGAAGGTGAAGGTCCCAACTAACAAAAGAATTTGAATAGCTTTTCATAACCTAGTCACATAGTGTCACTTTCAGGATGTGCTGGTTAAAAGCAAGTCAGAAACCCATCCAAATTCAAGAATGAAATTAGACTACACAATTAAGATGGGAAAGTATCACTTTTTTTTTAAGTGCATTCAGTGGGAATATTATTGTAGCCATCTTTGGAAAATAAAACCCACCACAGATATTTTTTGCAGACTAGATAACTTGGACCAGCCCTTCTGCTAATGACAACTAAAAGAGGTAGACAAAATATATATTTTTTAAATATATAAAAAAAATCTGTTTGAAAACTGAAGTCCTAACAAGAAAGTGAGGAGTCATAAATAAGACAACTTGAACAAAATGAATCAGAAAAATATCATACATAAGAAATAGACACATAGTACCTGTAGATATTGTGGAAATTAGTTACATGAGTAAGAATAACTATAGCAAATGTTTAAGAAGGTAAATGAGAAGAGTGAGAATTTTACCAGAGAATGGGAAGCTACATTACATTACAAAAATGGAAATTCCAGAACTTAGAAATACAATGATCAAAATTAGCAACTCAGTGGATGGCTTAACAGTAGAACAGAAAAGTTGAAGAGAGGATTTATGAACTGGTTGGAAATAGATCAGGAGAAAAATATTCAAAATACTGTTCAGTGAGGCAGAAGGATGGTTAAAAACAAGTGATTATAAGAGTCATAGAAAATACAGGAAGACATCTATCAGTCATGTAATTAGTTACTAAAGATGAGAAAAATACAAATGAAATGATGGCTGAAACTTTTCCAAAACTGATGAAAACCACCTAACCACAGATTAGATACATAAAGATCACCATAAATAAATAAACAAACAAGCAAACTAATAACCACACTCATGCAAAAATACCCAACTGAGTTTCACAGGTCCAAAAGCAATTACTGGCTTGTCAGAAAAGCCATGATGCACTTTTGCAACGAAAACTATAGAAAAAATACATCATGACTTTTCTGACAATCCAATGATTTGAGGAAGGATGGCCTTCTAAACAAATGATACTGGATCAACTGGACATCCATAGGCCAAAAAAGAACATAGATCTAAAATTTACATCTTACACAAAAATGAAGTGAAAATGAATCACGGACTTACGGTAAGTATAAAAATATAAAATTGTAAAACTTTTAGGAAAAAAAACATAGAAGACAATCTTTGGGCAAAGAGCTCTTAGATTTGACACTAAAAGTACAATTAATGAAAGAAAAATTGATAAATTGGACCTCATCAAAATTATAAGCTTTTACTTTGCAAAAGATCCTGTTATAAGAATTAAAAGATAAGTTACAGACTGAGGGAAAATATTTGTAAACCATATATCTTACAAAGGACTAGAATCTAGAATATATAAAAAACTCAAAACTCCACAGCAAAACACCAAATAACCCAATTAGGAAATGAGCAAAAGATATGAACAGACATTTTATTAAAAAATAATGAAGTGGCTAGCAGGGCACATGAATAGATGTTCAACTTTATTAACCATTAGGGAAATACAAATTAAAACCACAATGAGATGTCACTATACACTTATCAATATGGCTAAAATAAAAAATAGTGACACCACAGATGCTGACATAAATGTGGAGAAAATGTATCACTAGTACATTGCTGGTCGGAACATAAAATGTTATAGTCACTCTAGAAAAGAATAGCAGTTTCTTAAAAAAATAAATATAAAATTATCACATGACTCAGCAATTAAAGTCTTGGGCATTTATCCCAGAGAAATAAAAGCTTATGCTCACATGAAAACCTATACAAGAATGTTGATAGCAGCTTTATTTGTAAAGTCCCAAATTGGAAACTATCCAGATGTCCTTTAATAAATGATTAGATACATGCATACTATAGAATACAACCCAGCAAAAAACTGTATATAAAATTTTATATACACAACAACTTGGATGAATATCCAGGGAATCATTTTGAGTGAAAAAAAGCCAATCCCCAAAAGTTACATACTGTAAGATTCCCATAACCGTAAGTTAATGGAACTGGAATAAAGTTCTCACCTAATGGTGAACTAGAATATACAGTGGATAAATTCTCCAGATACTTTGATTCTTGGTTAAGTGTGAGGTGCATTCTAAATTGTCTCCCAGGGTTCCCTAGTGGATTTAAGTTCTGGTTGCTCATACTGGTAATCTCCTTAATAATGAATGCTCTATGGCTTTCTTCCCTGTCTCAATTCCCTCCTCCTCAACCAGATTCCTGGGAATTCCCTCCCAATAAATTCTTGCACTTGAATCTTTGCTTTGAGGTCTGTTTCTGGGGGAACCATAGTGAGACAATTAGTAAAGGACATAAAATGACCAGGTCCTCTTTATAGAAGGCTGGAATTTGGATCACATATTGGCCCTATGACTACAAGTACCCAATGCTGCTGGTGAGTGGGGTAAGAATAATCTGATAATCATTACTAAAACACATATCTTTAGTAAATTGAGATGGCGTATAGGTGACAAGGAACACATTGGCATAGGCAATATCTCTAGCATTTGACAGATATGGAGCAACAATAATTGTAAGGACTGTGGAGTCAGTAGTTATCGTTAACTGACACTGAAGCACTGAAGGAATAAAATGATAGGCTTAGGACAATCAACTCAGGATGCAGTGTAAATATTATAGGTCTTTATGACATCATTTAGAGAGAGCCTCATGTCCTGCCAGAAGAGAGGGGATTGTACGGAAAGGAATGCTCACAGTCTGATTTTGAGAGTAATGAGGATACACAGAAAGCTGAATTCACAGTCTTGGTATGAGAGATACTCTGACATGGGTTGGGGGTATTTGGGTGGATGTTCTGGAGAACCTTGAATCCCTAGATTCCATTGAACATTCTGGGATTATAAATCACTTCCTTTCTCTTATAAGAGGATAGCAACTTCTTGGTAAAGGAAAGCAACTTTTTATTGACTAGAGAATATGCAACTCCTCACCTGATTAATTATGTATAGTCAGAGAATCCACTAAGTCACTATATTCTTAGAGGATATTCTCACTACATGATGAGATATCCCCTGGTGAGGGTACAAATGTACTGTCGAGAAGCTTTATGGTGCCTATAGTCTGTAGAGCAGTGTTATCAGTAGGACATGCTGTTACGGAGTCAATGTAATAGGATCTTAGAATAGCAGCACTAAATTGCAGGAGAAAAAGTAAACATACTCATAATTACTATAGTTTGCAGCAAGGCCAGAATGTCAATCATGAGTCTTGACTCAGAGGGTTGTGTGGCAATGGTTAAAAGATGATGATATTCCTATGGGTGAGATAGAATGGGGGGGGGTTGTCAATGAGGATATTGGTTGAAACATACAAGTATAACTAAAAAAGATTAAAGATGAGTAGGAGACTGATGTCAGCCACTGCAATAGAAAATTATGATCATTTGCCTAGTATCCAAACTTAAGCTATTTCTCAGACCTAAGACCTATGGGTTGAAAGTGAAGATTGGTGTCCTTGAAGAAGGGCCTATCAATGAACCAGCAAATATGTACAGTTCCTCAATCCTTCTTTCCAAAGTGACCTATGACTATTAGAGTAACTGTATCCTGAGGAAAAGAAAATACCCAGATCCTTTGAAGTCTGTTGGATACAGGTAATAAAGTGACACGGATTCCTGGAAATCCAACACACTATCATGGTTCTTCTGGTAGACTGGGGTTCATGGGTCTGCAAATCTACCCTATCTGTGATCATTTTCTTGGTCCCTCAGTGCATATTTGGGATTGTAATATTAATCAGCTGGCGGAGCATTCATGTTGATTCCCTGACCTGTGGAGTAAGAACCATAATGCTAAAAAAACATGTGGAAACCCTGAAACTGTCCTCTTCATCCACTCCCAAGTTAAAGCAGTAAATCAGAAGAAATACTGTATCCCTGGTACAATGGCAGGTACTACTTCCATCCTCAAAACATTAAATTCAGGGCTTGTGGTCCACATCATACCCTATTTAATTTTCCAGTCTAGATTCTGCAAAAAATTAAGATAGGTAATGGTAGATGATGATAGGTTGCTATACACTTAACTAAATGGTACCTTTAATCACAATGCTGGATGTTACATCTCTACTAGAACAGATTAGAACAGCCTCTCGCATTTGGTATGTGATATTTATCTTCCAAATGTCTTCAATTTCTTTCATCAATGTCTTATAATTTTCACTGTATAGATCACACAACTCCTTGGTTAAATTTATTCCTAAGTATTTTATTCTTTTTGATGCTATTATAAATGGATTTTCTTAACTCCTCTTTATTATAGTTTGTTGTTGGCATATAGAAACACAACTTTTTCTTGTATATTGATTTTGTATCCTGCAACTTTACTGAAGTTATTTATTATTACAATAGTTCTAACAATTTTTTGGTGGAGCCTCTAGGGTTTTCTATTGATAATACCATGTTTTTGCAGATAGAGAGTTTTACTTCTTCCTTTCCTCTATGGATGTCTTTTATTTCTTTTTATTGCCTAATTGCTCTAGCTATGAATTTCAGTATATGTTGAATAAAAGTAAAAAGATTGATCATCCTTATCCTGTTCTCTTTTTAGAGGTAACAGTTTCAGCATTTCACCATCGAGTATGATGTTTGCTGCAGGCTTGTCATATATGCCTTTGTTGTGTTGAGATATGTTCCCTCTAGAGTATTTATCATAAAAGGGTATTGAATATTGTCAAATGCTTTTTCTGCATTTATTGAGATGATCACACAACTTTTATCCTTCATTTCGTTAATATGCTGTACCACATTTATTAATTTGTAGATGTTGAACCATCCTTTCATACCTAGAATAAATCCCACTTGATCACCACGTATGATCCTCTCACTGCATTGTTGAATTCAAGTTGCTAATACTTTGTTGAGGCTTTTCACATCTATGTTCATCAGGAATCTTGGTCTGTAGTTTTCTTTCCTTGTAATGTCCTTCTCTGGCTTTGGTATCAGGGTAATTAATGCTGGCCTTGTGAAATGAATTTGGATGTGTTCCGTCCTCTTATATTTTTTGGGAGAGACTAAGAATTGGTATTACTTCTTTAAATATCTGGCAGAATTCACCAGCGTAGCTGTCTGGTCCTCAACTTTTTCTTGGGAGGATTTTGATTACCAATTCAATCTTCTTACTAGCAATTGGTCTGTTCGGATTTTTTATTTCTTCGTGATTCTGTCAAGGTAGGTTATATGTTTCTAGAAATTTACCTATTTCTTCTAGATTGTCTAATTTGTTGGCAAATAATTGTTCAAAGTCGTCTCTTATGATTCTTTGTATTTCTGAGGTATCAGTTGTAATACATCATCTTTCATTTTTAACTTTAATTTTTTGAGTCCTCTCTCTTTAGTTAAAGGTTTGTTTATTTTATTCTTTCAGTGAACCAGCTCTTAGTTTCATTGATCTTTCCTGTTGGTTTTTTTGTCTCTATTTCATTTATATCCTTCCTTTTGCTAACTTTAGGTTTAGTTTGTTCTTTTTCTAACTCCTTGATGTATAAATTTAGGTTGTTTATTTGAGATCTTGCCTTTTACTTAAATAGGCATTTATCTCTAAAAACTTCTCTCTTTGAACTGATTTTCGTGCATCCCATTAATTTTGGTATGTTTCTATTTTGATTTGTTTCAAGATACTATTTGATTCCACTTTTGAGTTCTCCTTTGAACCACTGGTTGTTAAGGAGCATTTGTTTAATATTCACATAGTTGTAAAATTTCCATCAACTGGGATACTTTTTTTTTTAAAGATTTTTATTGGGGAATTGGGGGATGGGAACAGCACTGGGGAATTGGGGGAAGGGGAACAGACAAGTTGCTGTCATTTTGTTCTTCAGTCTAGTTGTAGAGGATGTTGCTTCACTGGCCCAAGTTGGCACCATCATTGCGCTCTTCCCGGTTGAGGCAGATCAGTCGCCGGCTTCTGGATGGCTGCTCACGCTGGCTGCTGGCTACACACGGTAGCCCATGGCAACCCACTGCCACAGGGGCTGCAGCCTACGCCATCGCTGGCGACTCACAGCAGCCTAGCTCCAGGTTGAGCTGTTGTTCAGCATCTTAGCTGTAGAGGGCAGTGTCACTGGCCCTCATATGTGGTATCTGAACCGGGGCCCTCTGGCATGCCAAGCCAGCTCTTAAACACAGGGCCACTCGGCCAGGCCTCAACTGGGATACTTTCATAATGACACATACTAAAGTGTCTGGAAGCAACTGGACAACAGATAAACATTGGAATTTCCTGGATACTTGGGTTGTATAGCTATCCAAATATGGGTAGACTATATGGGCAGAATTATAAAATGCAATCATATCTATGATAAATATATTATGTGTATGATATATATATATATATATATATATATATATATATATAAATAAATGTAGTGTTTTTACCCATACAAACAATATTGTGGATTGCATATCTCAATTCCATTTAACAAATGTTTATTGAATATCTACTATATTTCAGGGATCTTCTAAAATGGGGATTCAAGACTGAAAAACAACACACAAAAATTCCTGCAGTGTTACTTACTCACCACATGGTGATTTACATCCTGTATCAACAAATAAGTTCAAGGAATTAAAGAAATGGAGAAGAAGCCTATAGATTTTAACACTTGTAAGACAAATCAGCCAATTGCAATGTGTGAACCTTATTTGGATCCTGATTTGAACAAATGCACGCACTAAAAAAAATTACTGAGATAATTGGAAATTTGAACACAAACGGTTACTTGATGTTATTACGTAATTATTGTTAATTTAGTTAGATAATGGCATTGCATTTATGCTTTAAAAGGGATACATAACAATACTTGTAATGAAATGATTTTAAGGCTGAAATTTCTTCAATAAAATATGACAGAAAATGATGGGAGTAGAGAATATGTAATAATGTACATTATTTGATAATTGCTGATGCTGGGTAATGGATGGGGTTCATGATATTTTATCTATTTTTGTATATTTGAAAACTTCATAATATCGCTAAAAATCATAGGCAGTAATTATCATTGAAAATAGTATATCACTGTTGCTTTGTTTTCCTTTAAATATTATTGAGAGCATATATTTTTCTTAAATTATCAGTGTTTTACTGATCTGAGAAAATGTGTGGATTTGACAGGTATCATTTTTCTCATAAAACTTTGTATTTTATTCTCATATTCCTATTTTTTTAACAGTTGTAAATACTTTAGCTTCTTTTCATCACTACTTAAAGTTCAAGAATTTGTTTGGAAATCACTGAATATACAACCTTGGTTGCCTCAAATTTTATATTTCTGGTACAGTCCCTCTCTAGGTACATACTGACAAGACTTTTGTTTTCTTAGGACTTAGAAATATATTTCTCAGCAAGGAGTCTAGTGAGAGGCCAAATTTCAACAAGTTCATGAGTATTATTAAATTATTTTTCCAGCTGACCTATTGAGAAATTTCTTTTCAACAACCTCAAGATTTATGCTCCTATTTTTTTGGAACAAATTTGCCTGTCTCATTGTCTCGTTCTACATCACACCAAGATGGGAGAGATGATATAGGGCATCTGAAGTATTATTGTCTTCTTTTTTTCCCCAACTTGAAAATTTTGAACTCAGTAAAAGTTATTTTACTCAGCATATTAAAAAAAAAAGTAGAATTAATTTCAGGACTAAAAGTTCTTCTAATTCAACATGTCTTACGTTTCTTCTAAATAAGCAGCAATTTATGAACCTGTGCCAGGCAAGATGAAGCTAATGCATGACCATGGTACATATACTCCAGAGGGAGCAATTATGGATATTGCTCTGAAGAACTAGGGAAATAAAAATCTGGGCAAACTATGCCACTAGATTATAAAGCTAAAGAACAGCAACAAACAAACAAACAAACAAACAACAAAAAAATGGGACATGATGTAGATACCAGGAATGTGTGGAAAGAAGACAGGAAGAGCAGTTTCCTGTTTGGAATGAAACAGGAAGGAAATAAACTTGTTACTTGAAATATAAATAATATACCTTCAATTCAAAGTTTGAATTACTTTCTGTTTATGATGAAGTAGGTGTGAGATGGGACAATAAGAAAAAAAATCTCTAATAATAACTCTTATTATTGTTTTTATTATTTGTTGAATACTGATTTAAGAGCCTAGAATTATGTTAAAAAATTGTTATACATTTTCTATTCTAATTCTTGTTGCTCATAACGTAAGTACTATGATTATCTGCATTTTATAAATAAGCAAACTGAGGCAGAGAGTGGTAAAGCAAATTTCTGAAGGTTACAGAATAAGAATTTAAACTTGCGGGACATCAATGACTCCAGAGCAGCACATGTAATTAATACGTGCTATTACATAACTGAACAATTATATAAAAATGACTGAAAAGCAGCAAGACCAAAATACATATCTTTCACTAAAGGAGAAATTTAGATTCAATCGATATGTATGAAAAATATACTATGGGTCAAATTCTACACTGGTAACTTTTCACATAGTTTTGTCTTAATCCCTATTAAATATTCTGTAAGAAGATGGTGGCAGCTAATAAGTAATAGGGCTTGTTTTTTTAATTCTTACTCTGAATCAGTGATATCTCCATGCTCCCCTCCTCTAAGAAACTATCAAATTATATCTATTTTTTTCTTCTAACTTGCTTTACCATTTTTTTTAATTGTGGGAAAATATGCATAATACTAGTTTATCTTCAGTGACATTTAGTACATTCACAATGTTGCACAACCATCACCATTATCCAGTTTCAGAATATTTTCATTAGTCCAAAAGAAAATTCCATACACTTTAGGTGGTCTTCTCCATTATCCCCTACACCAGGCCCTGGCAACCAATAATCTTTCCCTCTCTGTGAATTTGCATATTCTGGATATTCATATAGAATAGAGCCATACAACATGTGGCTTTTTGTGTCTGGTTTCTTTCACTTAGCCTAATGTTTGCAAGGTTCATTCAGGTAGTATATACAAGTACTGCATTCCTTTTTATGGCTGAATACTATTTCTTTATATGTATATACCATGTTTTGTTTATCAATTCATCAGCTGATGGACCTTTGGTTCATTTACTTGATTTTCTTGATTTGGCTATAGTGCTGCTATGAACATTGATGGGTAAGTATGTGTTTGAACATCTCTTTTCAATTCTTTTTTGTATGTACTCAGGAGAGAAATCTTGATTAACAGTTTTTGTGTTTCAGTTCTTTAAGCTGAGAAACTGACTGTTAATCCTATTGCATATTCCTGGTATATTATGAAATGTTTCTCTCTTGATGCTTTGAAGATTCTTGTTTTTCCTTTGACTTTTGATAATGTGATTATAATGTGTCTCAGTGTGGATTTTTTTTATGTTTATCCTACTTAAAGTTTTTTGAGCTTCTTTCATATGTAGATTCATTATTTTATCAAATTTGGGAAGTCTGACATTGTTACTTCAAATATTCCTTCTGCATCTTTCTCTCTCTCTTCTTCTTGGACTTACATAATGCATATGTTGTTAATCATGATGGTATTTCACAGGTCCCTTTGGCTCTGTTTATTTTTTTTCCATTCTTTAATCTTTCTGTTCCTTGGACTGAATAATTTCAATTGGCCTATCTTCAAGCTTGCTAATTCTTTCTTTTGCCTGATGTTGAACTCCTGAAGTGAAATTTTCATTTTGGCATTATACTTTTTGGTTCAAAATATTTATTTGGTTGGTTCTTTTTAAAAATATAATTTCTATTTCTTTATTGATAGTCTCTGAGTTTCATAGATTACTCTATTCTGTAGCCATTCTCTTGTGTTCTTTTGATTCTTTGCCAATGGTTTCCCTTAGCTCTTTAAACATATTTAACACAATTCTTTAAAATCTTTGTCTACTAAGTCCAATGTTTGGGCTTCTTCAAAGATGGTTTCTTATATTTCTTTTTCTGTTTTTATTTTTCTGTTAATGAAATCTGCTTTGCTAGTCTCATTTTATTTGTTGTCAAAATTTGAAAATTTTGAATATTATAATGTGATAAAACTCTAAATAAGATCCTGCTTCCCCCACCCCCACTGGGTTTGCATTGCTGATTTTCAGTTGCCTGCAGTCATCTATTTGTTCAGTGACTTTTCTAAACTATTTTTGCAAAGACTGTATTTCTTTTCATGTGTGATCATTAAAGTCTCCATTTCATTAGCTTAGCAGTCAGCCAATGACTTGACAGAAATTTCCTTACATTTCTGGAGCCAAAAAGAAAAACAAGACAAAGCAAAAAAATACTCTGTTTCATTGTAGATTGCTTCTGAGGTATTGTATTCCTTCAATGCTTAGCTAAGATGTCTACAACTCTGCCTTAGTTTTTTCCTCTGCTTGTCCCAGTGCCCAAAGATCAGTCAAAGGTGCAAGTATAGGGGGCTTTCAGGTCTTTTCTGGGCATATATCCATCCTGAGACATGCATGTCGCCCTTTAGTTCCTTGATAGATACAGAAGCCCTTCAAGGCCCTAATTCTCCTATGCATCCTTTTCCTCAGTGTCATTCTTCCTAGGTTTTCAGGTCTGTATGCTACTTGTCCCATCCCTTGTCCCAGGTAGCTGTAGTATATGTTTTGAAATACTTTTGAAAACATTGCCAAAAAGGCCACTCCAGCCCTGAGAGAGTTCCAAGGGGGCAAATGAAGCCAAGCCTCTGAATGAATTTCTCAAAGAACCAGCAAACAGGTCAAACTACACAGCCACAATGATCCACAATTATTTGAGAATCAGACCCATAGGAACCCATCAGGTCACACCATGAATATAAGCTGTTGTCCCAACGGCTGCTGCCGATCTGGGGAACGGAAGATGGCAGGCTGATAAGCAAAAATGCCATAACATTCACTAAGTTTAATCTGTAAATTTGGAATAAAGAAACACCTCATAATGTAATGATGAGACCAAAGTTGATAAGGTGAGATTAGCTCTCAGTATGCCCAGTTTATAGTAAGTGTTCAGTAAGTGGATTTTATTATTATTATTTATAAAAATATATGATTTTTCTTTTTTGTTCTTACTATATTATGGATACAAAGCAGAGTAATTCTTTCTGAACACATTGGAAAACATTTTATTACCTTTAACTATTGACATACTAAATCAGGGGTCAGCACCTACTGACATATATGGTTAACCAAGGATATATTATTGCCTCTATTCATTCCACCTTTATATTCCCCATTAATATACCTGTCAGCAGGGCCAGATTTCCCTGTCAATACATTATTTACCTGGTAATGAATTCTGATGGACAAGACACAGTTTCTACCTCGAAATACCTCTTTCACCAGTTTTGTCAAGATGTGTGGAATATCCTGTGGGTTAAGACGTTAAAGACTTGCTACAAATAAATGTTAACCAAATAATCATTTACATTTTTTCAGTTGTTTTATTCAATTCTGTCTCATATTTGCATTGCTCATACAGTTGTCTATTTGAGTATTAAACACTGTCAGAAATCCCTAAATCCTCCAGGATGAGTTGGAAATACGAATGGGGCCCCTCGCTTTTCATTCCAGAGGCCCTAGGGTACATTCAGTGATTTTTTTTTTTTTTTTTTTTTTAGTTTTTTAAATCAGAAAAACAGAAGACACTATAGTTAGTCCAAGTCTGCAGGTCTTAATATTGGGATTAGGAGTTATATAGTCATTGGAAGAGTGAAGAAACAAAGGGCAGGAAGCCAAAACTGAAAGTCAGAGAAACTGCCTCCAAAGAGCTTGAAGCAATGAAACTGAAATTTTTTAGTTTCATGATATGTCACCTGTGGCAATGCATTTCTGTACAATATTTAGAAATATGTATTCTCTAGCCAGAGGACCAGGATTCAAATTCTGGTTCCATTCCTTAGGCAATGTAGTGCCCTGAACATGTCATTTAATATGCCTGGATTTTCTTCTTTGACAAATGGGCATGATAATGGCAGTGCATTTTACAGGATTATAGTGGAAATTAATGTAATATTAATGCACTGGATATGTAGTAAATGCTAACTATCTATTGCTTAACACAGGACATGATTCAATAAATATTCATTAATAATAATAAAAGGGGTATTTATAATACAACTGCTTTTATTTATTTATAAGATGTGAATTACTATTGTGACTTGTAGTCAGTTGAGGCTTTCAGCTCTGTGAAAATTTTGTCAGGTGGTCTCATCAGGTATAAATCAAATCCCTGGAGCCAACGTACATTCAGTTCTTCTGCCCAGTGGCAGAGAGGTCAGCTGACCTCACAGCTACCATTGTGCAAATTTTAATAACAAATTGAGGACACTAATTCCCTGTGTTGACTGCATTACTCTACTGACATTATTCCACTGTTACTACATTTTAAACCCAAACCTCTTTATTATACTGTGAATGCAAATCCAGAATGTAGACCCTCCGTTCTCTTAAAAGGTATCATTTTTGCCTGAAGTGTAAATATAAGCATTTAAACTCCATCAACATTACTTTTACAATAATTAGCTAATTTATCAGAGAGGGATTCTGCAAAATGATATTTCTTTCTCTGTCACATACAGGACAAATTCAGAGCAGAAATTACATTTATGTGTCCTCAGGTTTGTGAATCTCCTTTAGCAGTTGTGTAATACAAAGCAAGCCTGTTAATTAACTAAATTGCTATGGCAACTAAATATTCTATAGGTAGCTAATCTCTGGTAATAAATCTGTAACATCTCTTTCTTTTTTAAATAGTCAATACGAATGCATAATATTGCTGCTATAACTAATATTTCATCTCTAAAAATCCCACACATAACATCATAGTGATAACCAAGAATCGAGGGCAAAGGGTTAGTATTATCTGTGATACTTTACTATCTATTGCCACAATTTTATATTCATTGGTTTTTAGATGCTACAGTTTTTGAGTATTTTTATGGAAGATGAATTGCCTTTTACTTTGTATAGCCTCAATATTTTTGTTTTCAGCAGCAAAAAATTTTTAAAATTAAAATCACCCCATTTACCAAAATACATGTAAATAAACTGACTGTGTTAATATGGCATAGACTTTTTATTCATTCATTCATTCATTCAGATTACTTAAGTTTGCATAGTTTTCTACTAAATATACAAATTTAATTGCACATCCTTTTTTTAAAACATGGCTATGAGAGTTATAGCAAAAATACTATTGCTTTAGGAAGGAATTATATAATGAATGTGATAGTTTCTTTAACAAAATTTTATAATATAGTATGCGTGAGGAGTGGATCTTCAGTGATTTGAATTTTAAGTGTGTCATATACCAAACATAGAGTGCTAGTTACTGAACACAGAAAATCAGGTAAGACACGCTTCTTGCCATTCAGTTGCTTGTGGCCAAGCAGAGGAAGCAGGACTATAAGTCAGTGATGATAATTGTCACTGACAAACTTTAAGGTGGCTCCCATGATACCTACACCTTGGTGCTCACACCCTTATATAATTCTCTCTCCTTGAGTGTAGACAGGGCTTGTGGATTACTTTTAATCAATAAAATATGGCAAAGGCAATAGAATGTGACACCTGTGATTACATGATGTTATTTTTGTAAGGCTCCTTCTGATTAGTAGACTTGCTATAGAACCTTGCTTCCCTTGCTGTCTTTGAAGAAGCAAGCAGCCATGAGTGGTACAGCCACAAGGAAGTGAATTATGCCAGTCCATTGAAAGAAAGCAGATCTTTCCCCACTGAAACTCCTATGAGAACCAGCCCTTCTTAACACCTTGATCGCATCTTTATATAGGCACCCAGCTAAGCTGTGCCCAGGATCCTGACCCACAGGAACTGTTAGACAAATGTGTGTTGTTTGAAATGGATAAGTTTGTGGTAATTTATTATGCGGCATAGAAAACGAATTCACCAATTCAGTGTTAGACAGCCTCAGAAACATACTGTTTGGGGAGCACAGGGTATGTACACTGAAATCACACTCTAAGGTCAGGAAAGATTTTTGGAACATGTGACAGTACAGGGGGCCAAATATAGGATGACAGAAGGAGAACTGACGTTGAGTGGTGAACATATAATGAAATGTACAGATGGTATATATAGAATCGTACATTTGAAATATCATTTTATTAACCAATGTCACCCCAATAAATTTAATAAAATGTTTAAAAAGCTATAATTAGGTGGATATTAGCTAAAAGAACGAGTTACAAGAAAATGTAACTTGGAGTTATCTAGGAGAAAGAAATAGCATTTCAGATAGAAGGAAACATGGCGTGAAGTCCCAGAGGCAGGTATGTGACATTGTTGAACTGTATATTTCTGTAATATAGCTGAAGTGATGGTATTTTCCTATGTATTAGTATAATGAGAAATATGAGGTAGTCAGAGACCAGAATTTATACAGGACTTTCTATCTTGTAAGATTTTCAAATTTATATGATGGGGAAACCTTTAATATAATTTAATGAAGGAAGACATGATCAGATTTACGTGCAAAATCCATTTAACTTATGAGATGTAATATACAATGAGTCAAAAGCCAATTCTAGCTTTAAGAACAAAGATTACAAGAATAAGAAGCAACTGGCTCCTCCTTCCTTCCCTCCTCCATTGTGCCCTCTAAGTATTTGTATAAGGACCTCACCTCTTTGTATTATATCTATTTGTTTACCTGACTCTCTAAGCAACTATGAGTTTTTGATGGGCAACAGCCAGTCTTATTCACGTTTGTTTCTCCAGAGGCTAAAACAGCACCAGGTACATGATTTATATTACCACAGGATTAATTGTTATTGGCTTAATAGACCATTCAGGCATGATTCTTGTGAAGTTGAGAATAAGTTTAGAATAAGAACAAGAGAGATACCAAATTAAAGGACAACACTTTCTACTTCACAAAATATGCCTGAAGCATACCTGAAATAAATTATAAAACAGTAGATTTTGCTCCTTTCTACAAGCCTACAGTGTAATGTGTATACTATTTTTATAGGCTGATTTAAAACATTGTGTCTTCAGGATGAAAAAAAGGGAATACCCACTAAGAAATTTAAATCAGGTACATTGTATGCAACAAGCATTGGAGTTCATGCTAGACAGTAATGAGGAAAAGAAAGTGGGATTAGAACAATAATTAGCAAGTAGATTTTTTGAATAAAATTGTATTACGGACTTCTGGGAAGTCACTGCGATGCATTCAGCTTTACTCTACTTTGAGTCATGCTGAAATATTCTTAGAAAACCCACATGATAAGCCCTTGTCCTTCCATGATTTCCTTTCTTTCCAACTCCATTGGTATAGTCTAGCAACTCCCCCCCCCCCCC
>NW_017732245.1:596964-627702 GCF_001890085.2 Hipposideros armiger | reverse complement strand
AGTGTCACTAGCCCTCATATGTGGGATCCGAACCGGGGCCCTCTGGCATCCCAAGCGAGTTCTTAACCATCGCGCCACTCGGCCGGCCCCTAAGCGAGTTCTTAACCATCATACCACTCGGCCAGCCCTGAGTCTCTTTTCTTGATGGGGGAAAAAAATACTCTATTTGTCAGGATTATTGGGAAGATTAAATAAGAAATTCTTTATATATCTTTATCACAATAAAATAGATCTCAGATATTAATTACTTCTGATTTCTCACCAATTAAATAAGCCCAAATAAAGTAGATAGAATATTTATTGAGAGGTACCATAGGAAGGAGGAAAGAACATGATCAGTTGGACCTTATCTACAATCCTGTCTTTATTTCCTACTTGCTGTGTGAAATTGGGTGAGTTTACATTTTTGAGATTAACTTTATTCATCTATAAGATAAAGGTATTGGGGCTGGCCGAGTGGCTCGTTGGTTAAGGGTTGGCTTAGGAGTGTGAGCTCTGAGCAGCAGGGCCACTGGTTCAGCTCTCACATGGGCCAATGATGCTGCACCCTCTACAGCTAAAATGGTGAACAACAGCTCGACCTGGAACTGGGCTGCTGTGAGTCACCAGCGACAGTGTAGGCTACAGTGAGGCTGCAGTGGGCTGCCATGAGCTACCACAAGCAGCCCGCAGCCGGCGTGAGCTGCCCTGAGCCACCATGAGCGGCCCTCCAATGGCCAGTGACTGATCTGCCTCACCTAGGAAGAGTGCAATGATCACAATACCAACATAGGCCAGTGAAGTGACGTCCTCTACAACTAGACTGAAGAACAAAAGGACAGCAACTTGTCTGTTCCCCTTCCCCGATTCCCCAACGCTGTTCCCTCCCCCAATTCCCCAATAAAATCTTAAAAAATAATAATAATAATAATAATAAAATACAGGTATTTTGAGGATTTAATTAGTGAGAAAATGTCCATGACTCTAACAGTATGCCTGACACATAGCATATATTAAATAAATACTTTGTGAATACCTATGTCAGGGTTTATTCTATATTCTAATAAAGATGTAGAAATAAAAAACTAATACATAACTTCCAAAAGCTTAAAAATGAAATAACACAGCAAGAAGATTATGTCAAATACATCTTTCCCAAGTATGTTTTCATTTTGTTATGCCTTTCCTGAGAAATCATCTAACTCTTCTGATTTGGAAATTTTCAAGTATAACTTGAGCAACTCTGATCACACAACTTAGTTTCTTGATCCTCAAAACTAGAAACAAAATTTTGTGTGGATAAAAAGTATCCCCAGCATTTAGTGAAGTACCTGGCATGTCTTTAATAAGTATTGAAATAATGAAAAATAATGAATTTTGTAAGTAATATCTGCTTAGGATGCCATGCCTAAGAAAGGCATATAATGATCCTCTGGATATTCACCAATTAAAATATTTAACAAATATTTATTAAGATCCTACTTACTCTATATTAAGCACATCTAGGTACTGAGGATAGAGCATTGAATAAAACAGACAAAAATGCATGCCTTCAAGCATCTTAAATTCTAGTGTGGGAGAGTAGGTATCATATTCAGTAAAGTTTAATCACATTACAGAATTTTTTAAAGTAATTTTTCTTTATGTAAAATTATAATTCTATAGACTTGGGATGGATGCACTGAATTGGGATGCTAATAATGCAATACTTAATAGCACATATATTACCTTCGAGTCGTGTGCAGTCTGGTGGGCAAAACAATTAACCAAACATTTAGAAAAGCAAGTGAATTTAGTCCCACTATTAGCTAAACTCTCCAGATGAAACATGATAAAGTGGGAAATTTTAGTCATTTAGGCTACTATTTTGCTATGTTCACTAAAATACAATTGCAAATCAGTAACAAATAATAATAGTAATAGTAACATTAACAATATAAAATAATAATCTTATTTATTCCCAGTGTATTAAGAACTTCATGACATGTGTTAAACTCATCTCCTTGAGTATATAAAAAATACTGGTATTATGCACTTCAACAATCTTTTTTGGCTCTGGTCCAATCTAAACTTGTCAAAAGTCAGGAGTAAGCTTTCCATCATCACCATCATCAATGCTCCCAAGCTCTAGAAACAAAATTATACACATATGTAATTTTAAACTTTTTTTGACTATGGTAAATTTGAGAACAATTTAACTGTCACAGCAGGAATCACGGATAATATAGAATTAAAAAAAATGAGAACAATGAGATACCATCATTACTGGTAAGTACAGTCTAAAATTAGCTGACGTAGTGATTTCAGGCATGAATGCACAGCTGCACCTTCTACCTCTGAGATTTGTTTGCCAGAATCCAGTTTCAGGGAGCTCATTTATAACTATCAGTTTTTGTAAACTAAGGTTATTGTTTGTTAAGATTTATTTTTGTCCTATATCAATCTTGAAACTAATAAAGTCACATTAAAAGATTCTATTCATTAGTAAATATTTAATTTAAAAATATTAATTACTATAGAATTAGGTAATGTTTTTGGAAATAATTCACATGCTCTTAAATGTTTTATAAGGTAATACATGGCATCTCACCCTGTAGGTGCTCAAAAAGTGTTTTTGAATAGGTGAAAAATATTAGTCCTTTCCCCTTCCTTGTTTTATTTATTATATTTATTCTCCATCCTTCTTTCATATGTTTATTGAGGAACATTTTCTCTTCAGCTTCTCAATGTGAACCCATGTTAAACCGTGGCTTGCAATTTAGTTGGAATTAAGTGTTTTGTGGAAAAATAAAGATGTTACTTCTCCTTCAGGGAATTGTTAAATCTAATGACCTGCTCCCTAGTAAAATACACATATGTATACAAATAAAATTTGTATATATTTTAAAGGAGTAAGTACCCTCTTTCCTCCTGCACAAGTTCACTGCCAGGTTAAGAATGCAAGAAATAGTACAGTGCTCTATGAAAATGACCTACGGAAAGAAATAATTGCACAGGGATGAGAGTTATCGGAAAGAGAGATGGCTTTGAAGTCTCATCCTGCAAAGCGGTTACAAAGCTGTTTATATTGGGAGATAGAACTGTGAAAAATACTTGGATATTTAGAGGCTCTACATGTTCAAAATAAGGAAGGAGTACAGAAATAGAGTAAGTAGCTCAAAGTAATTAAGATGTGTTGGGCACGGACTAAGGGATACTGTAATTAAAGTTGTAACTCAAAAACACAATGACAATGAGTTATAACCTACATTATATTTTTGGTTGGATTATATACTGTGAAGTCCCATCCAGACAAATATTTAAAATTAATTTTTCATTATGGGTGACTCTCCAGGGTAGACTTTTGTAGGTCATATTGACATATGGAAAGAGTTCTGACTGACTCTATATTAGAAGCTGTAGTTCTTACACTTGTACTGAGTGACTTTGGGCAACTTCTTGATATTAATTTCTTTATCTCTAAATTGACAACATTAATACTCAATAATACCTCACAATATTGTAATAATAAGATGAAATAGATATGCTGAAGCTCTGTTGTCCGGTATGATGACTTTTATGATAATTTATTTATTTATTTATTTATTTTTAAAGATTTTTTTTTTTAAGATTTTTATTGGGGAATTGGGGGATGGGAACAGCACTGGGAATTGGGGGAAGGGGAACAGACAAGTTGCTGTCCTTTTGTTTTTCAGTCTAGTTGTGGAGGTTATGATAATTTATAATGAAAGAGATAAAAATTGTTTTCTACTGAGTATAAAGCACCAACTTTTACAATAATTTTTTAGATATGTTTTGTCCCTTCTTTTTTTGTCCCAGTCCATTTGAGCCAAAAGCAGAGATTGATTATCCAACTAGATGATATGTAAATATATAGAAAATTGGTTATCTTTAATCAAATTCCTCTGTGAATTTTCTTTCAGAGAGTAGAAGATCTTAAATTGATTTTGAGAAAGCACTGTTTAATTATTAAAATATAAAATACTTTGAATCAATTTTAAATAGCCCAGAAGATTTGTGTCCTCTTAAAAATAATGTTTTGGGGCAGGAATTAAATATCAATAAAATTGCATAAAACCTTCCAGAAAAATAGATGATATTAATAAACAATATTACTTTTTAAGTCAATATATGCCTCAGCATTTAAATGAGTGATATGCAAAAGAAGTTTAAGACATAGGCACAAGGTATTAAGGAAAAGTGAGGAAGGCCTACATATCACAAAAGTAATATATTGTTTCAGAATGGAGAAAACACAGTAATAGCAACCAAGTCTCATATTATTTTCATTTCTCACCGACTAAAGTGGGAGACAGAGAATACCAAAGACTCACTCTACCAGCAACTCCTTGACACAGACAGCTGATACATGGAGAGATTGGCTCTGACAGCACTGTGACCAGTTCAAGTCTCAAAACAGGGAGAGCACAGACACGAGTAACATTCTAAGAAGAGAAATCCTGGAAGCGCTAACATGAAAGGATAAGGACAGGAATTACTTATTTTAAGAAAAATTACTTCAGAGGATACAGTGGAAGACAACTGGGGTATCTTAAAATGGCAAAGAAGTTATTTTTCTTCTGAGATGTGCACTTTTTATTGACATCTCATTTACTATAAATTTTTGACACTCTTTATGGTCCTTTTCAGCTCTTAACATCCTGTGGCTTTAAGAAGTATGATACTGATATTTATGTGACAAGGAAAAAATTCTGAGGTGTCCTAAATTAAATTATAGCAGTCCAGAGGGTGTAGGGAAGACACAAGAAAGGTTAATCAGTTAATAGCTATAGCCAAAACCAACAAAAAACTGCTTATATTTTTGAATGTATTTTCCAATTTGGAATTACCTTCCAGGTGGCTATTTCTGTGATTATCTAAGGAGAACAGCCCACCACCAGATGCCACCACATCCTGCTTATGCATGAACTTTCTGGACTGTTGCCCATAGCCGATCCAAAAACAGCAAACAGACTTCTTTACAGACTATGCACCTATCTTAAAGCTAGCCCAGTTTCACCTTCTCCTTCCTCCATTATCTACAGCCAATGTAAATTCTTTCAAAATAATTGATGTCTTTTTTCCCCCCAAACTCATTATATGAAAAAGCCCTGTCAGTTCCAGGATGGTGTGTATGTTTGTCTTCTTAATCTAGCCCTGTTATCAGAAAAGGGTCCATGTTATTCATCACAGGAAAGAATTCAAAGACACACCAAATAAGCCAAGCAATCAGTAGATTTACTGGAAAAGGATAGTACACTCTCAAGATAGCGATAGCAGGCAGGCTCAGAGAAAGCAGGTGTCCCAAAAAAGAAGCGGGGTTTGGGAATTTATTACACTTAAAATGAAAGGGTGGAATATTCAGGCCTTAAGGGCGGCGTTGTCGGCGTTCCTAGGCGGATCATTTCTGACCATTCCTTCCCATTGGGAGAGGAGTTCTTGTCCTTATTTGGCTCTCTCACAACTGTCATGGTGTTACAGGGGGTGGAGATTTTCCTTGGCTGCCATGCTCATAATATTAAAATCCATTATAATCTAAAATTCATGTCAAGGGGCAAGACGGCGTCCTGATTCTTCCCCTGCCTGCTAAAATCCAGCTCGGCCAGATCATAGTGGGCTTTTTGCCTTCACTGCTGACCTTGTCTCCTCCTTCCTTCTCTCCCCCCCTCCCCCACGGCCCTATTCTTCCTGCCTGCCTAGTCCTATGGCTGGTGGTTTAGGCTGCATGCTCCAGGACCTGGTAGGCTGTCATCTGGGTACTCAATTTATTGGGGTGATCACTTCATAAATTATATACATGTCTAATCATTATGTTGTACACCTGAAACTAATATAATACTGTATGTCATCTGTAATTGAAAATAAAAAATAAAAAAAGCCTTTCAGAAAAACTTTTGGCCTCAAAGGTTTTTGTTTAACATATGCTCATATCTTTATAAATATTTAATTTTGCTTAACGGAATAAAATTGACTACCTGACTGATTGTTTCTCAGGTTTGGGAAATTTGGTTTGGGGCTTTTATACTGAATTTTCATGCTTTATATAAAACAATAGGGAAAGCAATAGTACCACTCTTGAGCTGCAGAACAAATATGATGAAGAGTGTTAAACCTTCCAGTAGGTGGGTCTATAGACAAAGTTTTGTCGAAACATTCAATTCCCCTCTTACAAATAAAATTTTGTGTAATTATTTAATGCTATTGTTTTATTATTATTATTATTATTATTATTATTTTAAGCTGAACCATCCTTCTACCTGTTGGCAGCTCAACGGCTGCTCAGCTCAGGTCGGGAATTGAACCTCTCTTGCTCAGAGCTCAAACTCTTGAGCAAGCTCTTAACCAACTGAGCCACTTGGCCAGCCCTATTGCTATTATTTTTATATTTCCGATACACAATCCCAAGGAGTAGTTAAATTTCTCACACAATTATCATTAATTAATTGTTCAAAATGCATCACAAGGTAAAACTCATATTCCCAGCTGGAGAACAGTCTTGGAAAGCACTATATTAGACTTTCATTAACTAGTAAACATTTGATTAACCCACGTGATGTGATTTTATTTGATATTCCACAGACTCACTAGAAATGAGGATGGATCTGAGGTTCAAGGTGTTTTTCCCTCTTATTCTGACACTCTGCTCACTCTCTGTGGACATGTACTATGAAACTTATCTATTTTTCAGAGTTCTGGTAATAAAATTGTGGCAATAATTCAAGTTTTTATTGATATTCAGAAGATATCTAAACCCTTTACATACAATAATTTTCAAATCCCCCAATGTTTATTTTATTAATAATTCATAATCTTCATATTTCCTAATATTTCCAAATACAAACCTTTTTCCAATTAAAAATAGCTATCCTTTTTCCAACAATAAAACTGACACTTGTGAATCATGAATATTAAAATAACATAAAATTGTAAAAATAAACCAAAGATTACCACTGTTAGTATTTTGGTGATCATAGACATCTCCCTATGATTAATTACATAGAAAGATATTACATAACATTTACATTCTCATTATATATTTTATCTCTCTCTCTTCTCTCTCTCTCTCTCTCTCTCTCTATATATATATATATCTATAGATATATATATATATATATCTATAGATATATATATATATCTCCAATGTTTCCACTCAATGCTCAATGGTATGTCAAGGGCAATGGGTCATGTCAATAAAGATCTATATTATAGGTACTTGGTTCATAGTTTGGTTATAATAATTTACATGTTAATTCATTCAAAGATGTAAATTTTGTCATTCCCCCCTTCCCCAGTTTATTACTATTATAAAGTTTACTTTGATCAACAAACATATAGACACATTTTTGTACATGTATTTAATTATTGCCTCTGGATATATTTCAGGAAGTAGGATTACTATGTCTAAGGATATATAATTTTAAACAAATTTTGATAGAGAAATATGTATTGAACATGGCAACCTAGAGTGAATAAAGGTATTTCCTCACACCCATCTTCTTTAGTTTTTCTAATAAACTTTGTTATTCTTTTAACTATCCAAAAATCTTATTGGCATTGAAGGGGATCAGAATATGCCACCCCCCAAAATGCCACGTTGGCATAAAGATTATTTTGAGCTGAAGAGCAGATACAGGAAATACTCTCTGCTCCCCTCCTTTCTGCCTAAAAGCAAAGCATACATTTCCCCTTGCAAAGATGACAGAAATTTCCACTTGTAAAGGTGTTCCCCTCTCCCATACCAGGAAGATCTGAGATAGCACTGAGATGAGTCTGCATAACAAATCTTACTAAGTAACCCTTATTTACCATACATTTCCTAGTCATCTTCCCACAATTTATCACCATTTGCTAGATGATATATAAGCCCTGGAGTCTAACCATTTCTTTGGTTTTCTACTTTTTTTCTGTCCCATCCACATGCACATAAAATTAAAAATAAAATGTGTACTATATCTTTTCTCTTGTTAATCTGTCTTTGGTTATTAATAGTTTAATTCGCATGTCTCAGTTACAGAGCATAAGAGCACAGAGGAAAAGTTTTTCCTCCCCTTCAGATAAAAATACCCTCTTGTGTGTGATGCCAGAAAGCTAAATGGAGGTTGACATTAAAGTTTAAAATTTAAAAAGTTTTCAAAATAAAGTTTAATTTCACAGTGTCTTATTTATGGTAGAAACAGTACTCTATAAATATATCTCAGCTGTTATTCCAGCCTAGCAAAGCAAGATCTAAAGTTCCTAATGAGTAAGAAATAGAAAGTACTTCCTTACTCTTTTTTATCTTCCTCCCTTCCTCCCCCACTCCTTCCTTTTTCTGCCTTCTGCTTTATTGTAAATCGCTATTGAAAACATACTTGATTTTCTTAGGTGCTGGAACTTAAAAAGGCAAATTATGCATGTCCTTGTTTCTCTAGGAGCTTACAAGTATACTATAAAGACAACTGCAACAAAACAAACAAACTTAATAATAGTAGCATATTTAATGGTGTAATTTCATGGGTGGCAAAAGTGGCCTTCCCGTTGTAATGGTGTTCCCTGGTTTGAAGAACAAAAGCTTTGGAGTCAGGCAAGGGGGAGTTTGAATGGTGGCTCATTCACTTGTCAGCCATCTAACCTGAGGCAAGCCTCTTAATTCTTGCAGAACCTCAAAGTCCTTATTTGTAAATCAGGAAGATTAACAATAGCTCAGAAATTTTTTGAGAATTAGATTGTTTAGAGCACAAGCAGGGTTTTTTTTTTGTATTTAATATATCTTGTTTTCACTCTTTAATTTACTAATACTTGAATTCCACAATAAAAACTTTTTTTTAATAGTTTGCTATAAAATGCTAGGGCTGGTATTGACTTATCTCTAAAGATAACCTAGTTTGGGATCATTGTCTTAAAGATAGAAACAAACAAACAAAAAAACAACTTGTGGCTTAGAAGTGGCAATAACTTTATGAATGATAAATAGTGACTAGTTTAGGGTCACACAGGTTGAAAGTCCAAAGACTCATAGTAGAGTGTTTACCTAAGTTTAAGATTAATCTTTACTTTAAGACTGTATCCCTTTTAAAATGCAAATTACCTTCCAGAGAGATAATATCTTAAGTCTAGTTATCACTTCTAATTTAGTGTAACTGTTTATAGACTCAATAAAACATTTCCTGAGAAAGCCATAATTTTTATATTTCATATAAAATTAGGATCTATAGATAAAGATTGCATATACCACATATTCTGAGCAGAAAACCTAGTATAGGGATCACCAAAGGACAGAGGGAGAATCTCTAGGCTGGGTATTTTCCCATGGTATTGAATTATCTTTCTTTTTTAATCCTATTATAATATTATGAGGTGCATGACATTAACTTCATTTTGAAGAAAAGATCTGAGGTTTGGTGAGAAATTTGGAAATGAGCAATAGAGTCTGGAATCTAATTTATAGAACCTTTGACTGGGGTCTAGAACAAAGCAACCATTCTTACTAAAGGACCATAACCAAAAGAAAATGGGAGCTTCAACTAAAAAAACAAAAACAAAAACAAAAACTTAATTAGACATAAGATTAAGAAGAAGCATTTACTTTTACAATTATCAGACCAGAACTCCCCCAAGTTTGGTCTCCCCAATCTTTCCTGCCATATCCACTGTCCTCACTAGAGGAACATTTCCTTGGGGTTATAATAATAGTCATTTTAAAATTTGTATAGCATTGTGTACTCTATGAGATAAACTTGCATCTGTTTGTTAGAATGAACAAGAACTCAAGTTTATCTTGCTCACCTTGTATCTTGGTGCATCAGGTCAGATATTTACTACATACTTGTGGAAAACTGTGTTACTCTTCACCATATATCCTCATGTATCTCCTGTAGAGCCACAAACATGGGAGGATTATGTACCTTTGCCTATTTAACCTAGGAGTATTCAGGTGACTCTCTTTGGTGAATGAGACTTTGGCAGATGTGACATGTGCGGTTCCATGAAACAGCTTTAAGAACTCGTGTGTGGTTCATAATCTCTCTATTCTCTGCCCCTGTGATCATTGAAGAATAAGGTAAGATGAAACCTGTTAAACTGAATCAGTGAGTGACCACACTATGTAGAACTCTCTTATGAACCCTGCAATAGATATGCAGTATGGTGAGAACAAAAGATGTATTTTACTGTTTTAAGCCATTAAGTTTTCAGGTTGTTTATTACTGCAGCATAACCTCGCCAATCCTGACTGATTAATATTTGTTGACTAAATGAATAAATAATGAAACTGTTTTTTAGTGTCTAATATTTGTAAATTACTTGTTACTTGCTATAGAAAGTTAAATGTAATGTTATACTACATTTTGCAAATAATCTATAGGAATATTTATTTGGAAAACACAAGTTATAAATTATAAATATAAACTATAAATAATAATTCTATCTTGGGATCAGGAACAGTTTCATTGAGCAGTTACTAGGTGACAGAGTTTATAAAGGGCTACAATAAGAGTGTGAAAAGAGAGGAATTCATTTACCAATTCATTAAATATTTACCGAGTACCTACTATGAGTTAGGCATTCTGTTTAACATATCCTATTATTCAGAAATGTAATATGTGAAACCGCTGAGCAGTTATTTTTTTAATTTTCATAAGGAACTGTAGGTTAATTTAATCCTGGCATTTAAGGAAGAGACTGCATTTTAATCCATTCCACTGTTTCGCTCCCACACAGAAGATAGATGCCTACTGGGAGATTTTTACACTTAAAGACATTCTGATTATTAAGGCAAATTTGAAAGCTTTAATGTTAGTGGAGAGGATCATTAAAGTTTATATGCCCACTGATAAGAGCCAGTCAGTTCCTTCCCAGAGCAAAAGTTTATTAAATCAAGAAATCAGGAAAAGTCAAGGCTGGGAAGAACCAGATACAGATTGTTGGTTATGAGGCTTATGGGAAAGTAAGGCTCTGGTCTTGAATGGAAATGAAGTAGTGGAAGAGCCCAGCCGCAGGAAACTAGATAATGTGGAACAATTAATACATTTAAAAATTTAACTGTCAAGGTGGGATTCTGTTGAGCTGAACAGGAAAATGGAAGTCGATTTTCTCTGGGAATGGGGAGAAGTAAATAGTTCTGGAAAATTAAGATGGCAAGATGAGCAAGGTGGCTCTGTTGGAAGAGGTCCTGTTAATCCCTGAGAACCTGGCATAGTGGCACTCATGAGCTGGTCTTTTCTTGGACCAGTCTCCCTTGTAGATGATAGGCTTTTGTGGTCACTCCTGCACCTAGAGGCAGCACCTGCCTCACTAGTCATGACCAAGAAGATCTTTACAGGGGATCCAACAAAGAAAATTATTAGTTACTTAGGCAGTTATTTAAATAGTCAAAGGGATACTACAACAAGATATAGAAAGTCATGGAGAAGCCATTTAAATTGCCTGTTGATTATCAGAGCCTGTGACTGTCTTTATCTGCCCCATGAAGGGTAGATAACACAGCACACCATATTCAACTGATTGTAAATTCTATGTATCCTTCTTAGCCCATTTGAAATTTAACCTCCTTCAAGGGTTTTTACTAATACCTTAAACTGGTATACCTTTTTTCAGGAAACAATCATAAAATTTCAAATATAACTTATCATGTGTGCCCTTCACAATTGCATGGAAAGTCTAAAGATGGTAGACCTATTGTCTTACTTTTTTCTGTATCCCCTTCAGAGTGTAGCATAGTGCTATGAACATAATAGATGCTTCATTAATATTAATTGACATTAATATTTTGTTTTATATATAAGCTTGTAAGTTTAAGGTCATGAGAAATATAGTTGGCTATCCGGCTAATGTGATGCATATATATACATATATATATATATATATATATATATTTTATTGAAATATATTCTGATGGTGAAAATTTAATTTAAACTTTTAAGTGATATTGGAAATCAATCTTTTTGAATTTCAGTGACACACACTACTAGAGAAGAAATCGCAGGTAGCTGTGATTTCAGTAGAAACTTTATTTTCAAAAACAAAATTCTTATTACCTTCTAGAAAATTCTCATCAGGCTTCAGAATGATGACTGTAGTCCATTTGCTAATGTGTGTCAATATATGTAAAAAGTGCTTTCTGGATTATCTATACTTGTTACCAGAGCATCAGGCTTTTAGGCTTTTTCATTAGCTAAAAGTCAAAGTAATGACCAAAAAGATATGTTGAAATGGGAACCCCTCTTGCTTGGTCCCTGACAGCTGCTGTGGTTGTAATTGCTATATTTGATCTTCTGCTTGACTACATCCGTGGCATTGCAGGGCAACAGCCATTTAAATACTGAAAGCTGAAAATAACATGATGAAGAGCCATGTTTGATGTTCATATGTGGTTTTTTTGGCATCTCGTGTGCAGACCCATCTGTTGGATGGCTGAGTGCCTACACACAAGGTAGTATGCCAGTTTCTTTGGGAGTAATAATGTTAATTAAGAGTGGTTCTCAATGGGCAAAGTGCCTAATGTTACAAGTACTATCTCCTTGTTGAATCTTCTCTTTTGTTTCTATATTGTCACATTGTATGTGTGTGTGTGTATGTATGTATATATATATATATATATATATATATATATATATATATATATATATATATATATATCTCCTTACATCAATCGATTTCCTGGATTTTCCTATTTCTTTTTTGGTGGGGCAGGACAAGGACAAGCAGACTACTTGAACATGGGCTATAAATACAAAACTGAGGTGCATCATGTGGAAGTGCCCACGTTTAAATGATACTGAGGGCAATGCACATTGATCAGAGTCATTCTGAAAGAAAATTACCAATGAAATCCAATGCATTTTAGGAAGACAATAAAGTCATTTTGCTTTAGATTGCATATTTTCTTCTTTTTCTTTCTCAATTATATTGGAATGTTTGCTGCAGCAGCAGTACTCAAGCACTCGTGTAAATAGAACCAGCTATTAAATGCATAAAGACTTAACGACCAGTGAATAATCAATAATTTAATTAAATCATTATAGGCACAAAATTGATCAGATGAAAATGTAACACACTGGAGACCATCGGTGAAAAGGTCAGGGAGAAATTGAATGAGGTGTCACTGACCTAGGGAAAGAGGATCATAAAAGCTGCTGCAGACAGTGAAGGCTAAGTGGTATTGAAATTACTCATTTGTGTTAATGAGTTTTAGAGATTAAATTTAAAAATGTATATTTATAAAGCATTTATTTATACTGGATGTTGGTGACGGGGGATTATGGGGAGGCAGTTAGAATAAACTTCAGTGCTGGCCCTTAAGGAATGTATAATCTAATGAGGTTAAGTTAGAAAAGAAGCAATTCCCTTTGATACAAGGCAGAGTAATATACATGCTAAATAAATGGGAAAATAATATGTTCTGGGAACATAAAGGAAGAAATATGAAGGACAATTAAGTGCACGGCGTTAAGTGCATGGTGGAGAGTTTGTGAACCTAATTGTCTGACCTCATATTTATGACTATTTCACCATGAAAGGTTTCCAAAGAAGAGGTCACAGATGAGTTGGGTCTTTAAGGTAATGAAGTATTCCATCCAATAAGCAAAGAATAAATAAGGGAAGGAGAGGGAAGTGCTAAGTTAAAGGACCACCGTGAGTAAAGACCTATAGGTTGTAGTTTGCATTGTGACATGGGTAATGATGGGTGCATCTTTCAATCTTGGAGGGTTCTCACCATGGGAAACCTTGAAAGCAGTGGTGATCCACTGCAGGCTTGGTATGAGTAGTGGAGGCTCAGGACAGTTATTTTAGAACATTAACTTGGGCAACGGAAAGAAAAATATTTTGGAGAGGTCAGAAACTTGAGTTAAGGAGTCAACAGACTAGTTTTTTTTGGGGAAAAAAAGTTATTGACAGAATACTTCTTTTGTACTAGCTGCCACTTTGAAGGTATAAGTGTCTTTAAAACCACCCACATCAGTTTGTCTGGGCAGAATATCTAGAAATGGAAGGGAAATATGAACTTAAGATGCAGATTGATTAGCTAAATAGATCGTAATAGAAGACCAAGGGTTGTAAACATGGTACATACTTCATATAACCACAGAGTGAAAAAGAGAGGGTTTATATTAAGTATAAATAGTAATGATATAAAAGTCAATGCACACAGTTACGTTTTTTGATGTAACAGTCAATGTATGTGACTGTATTTCTTAAACTTATTTTTCTCTGCAGTGAATGGAAGGTAAACCTTTTGAGCATGCCAGAATTTCTTCTACCTTACTGAGAATAATTTACAGAAAGAGCTTATGGAAGAGGAGAGATGTAAAATGTATAGGCAAAATAAGTAATGGGGGAAAAAATCTAACCACCTAACAATTAGAAATGAGAAAAAGAAGATTTAAGAGCAGGTAGCAGTAACTGTAGGAGTCTGTTAGTCAGGGATTGAGAAAAAGCCCTTTTAACCTAACTTTTCACCACATTTCCAGATGAAATTTGTCAATAAGACCACCCCGGTCAAATGTGGATATACTGTCTGAGGAAGTTTGTTTGAGCCTGAAGTTGCCCAGTGAAGACTAGAATGGAAAGATGAGATACCAGGTGTGCTTGTTTTAACAAAGTGTAATTCTATGAAAAGTCAAGGTCTCTTAGTATTGTTAATTAATAACTTCATGAAATCCCACTCAGCATTCTTCCCAAAGATTTTATACCCTTTTGCTTTCCTATCCTCAATCCAGGTAAGGCAAGTAAGTTAGCATTTGATGCATGGTGGATGTGTCCATGGATAAGCCTGCTGGAGTAAGCAGATTTGAATTACAAGAAGCAAGAATTATGCCAATGTTCTATTAAAATTACCCTAAAATTGAATTTAAATTATGCTTTTCCACGCAGAATTAGGCATCAAAAATGAGAATAGATTCGAAATGCAATGGGCACCGAAAGCTCTTTGTGGCTCTGCCTTTTCAGCCAGAAAAAAAGGTAAAGGCAGTAAAACGTTTAGAGAAAAAGAGACAGAAGCACACGAAAAGGAAACTAACGAAACAAGTTGTCAAAAGACCATTAACAGCTGATGTAACATTTTAAAGCATGAATTTTTTCCTTCATATTTACATAACAATTACCTTATTACATTTCCATAATGCCTTCTGTATATTTTTCCCCCTAGGAGAACATACATCAAGTAGTTCATACATCAAGTCAGTAAATACATCAAGTAGAGTAATGCAGGAATTACAGTCTTTCTGCTATGTTGATGAACCTCATTTAATTGGCCTCCTAAAAGAGACAAATATCTTATTTACCTGAACATAATTACTTGTCTTATGTTTGAGAAGAATCTCCATCATTCAAATGGCAAATCTTTTTATTGTTATAAGGGGCAAAAATAAAGATATTATAACTTCATTTAGGTGGAAATAATGTGCATGAAAGGCTACAATACTCTTTAAACTTCCCTATTCTTAAAATTATTGGAATTATGCAAATATTTTAAACTCTGTACATTGTATGAAAAAATTCATTTCAGTTGATTTAGGAAGCATGCTTTGTCTAATCAAGAGGCACAGTCTTCTAGGGCATAATCCACTTCCTGGGAATAACTCCAATTCCTTTTTGTGGTCATCTCTGAATGTGCCTTTGAGGACAAGCCAGGCAACTGAAGTCCTATCTGGTTTATTGGGATAGGAGGGGACAACTGCAATTGTTCCTAATCATTGTAGTTGGAAGAAATGCTCACCATCCACTGCTCAGTGATCTTATAATCAGTGTTGCTATTGGAGTGGGTATGCATGTCTGAAGGCCTCCATGTGGGAAAACACTGCAGGAATGAATGACATTCCACCATTCTTTAGGTTTTGTTCAGGGCAGATATCAATATTCAAACTCAGCCGTCTTTTCCAATGAGTTATGACTTGGCTTCAGATCCTTCTTAACATAGAACTCTAGATAGCCTCCACTAGTCAATAAAAGTCTCCATAAAAAACAAAGCATTTTTTTTTCTCATTATGTGCATAGGCTTTAGAATAACAAAAGAAAAAAAGAAAAAAAGAAAAAGCTGGGTTCTTGTCCCAGTTCTGTCACTTGGACAAGTTATTTAGCTTCACTTAGCTTCTTTAAACCTCTGTTTTCTCATCTATAAATTGAGGGTTATAATGCTTTTTCTTATAATGCTATTCATGAGGTTAAATGTGATAAATGTTGTAACTTGTAAAGTGCTATTCGGATACAAAGTATCTATTCATTTTCTACTAGATTGTAAGTGCCTCATACAATGCTTGCCACACAGTACACACTCTCACCTTCCCTTCTTAGCTTCATTTTATAATGTGACTGGGAGCTCTCTGCTAACTTCTGGTCCCTTTCTTCCTTCATACAAAAAACCAACCAACCAAACAAACAAGCAAATAACTTGGATGAAAGTTTTCCCAAAGATTTTCTGAGCACCAAAATGTAATAATATTCCAAGTCTCAATTGCTCTTGCTGCCAATACTATTATATAGTTAATCACCCACATGACAATGTAGACTGCTGGAGATTCCAATGTCTCTGACATTAGCAGTCTTTTTACCAACAAGATCAGCATCTTGTTTTAAAAGATGCTTAGTGTTTGGGGAGTGGTGACCAGGGGTACATATGTGATTTCAGAAAGGTTCTTAACAGTTATAAGCAAGATATATAGTGGCATCTGAAGGAATATTTTAAGGTCTAAATGAAATCTCAAATTATTCAACTTCTTTTAACTTAGAAGAGTTTCGACACACAGGGGAGTTCTTAGTTATCTTTACAGTATCAGAGCTCTGTATAATTATTAATCTTATACCACAATGACATTGATTTTGTAGCTTAACACAATGCAAATTATGCAAATAACCACTACTTTGCAAATGTGTGATTTGATTTCATCCCTAAGTAGAGAGGAAGATGCTTTAGTTTTACGTATTGTTTGTTTATTCATTAACAGTCACTGAGAGTCTTCAAGTGCCAGGCCCTGTGCCAGGAACCATACATATTTGCTGTCAAGAAGCTTAAGTTCTGATGAGGAAAAGAGACATGTTCACAAATTATTATTCTGCATGAAAACACTAGCGTAGAGATAAGTTAAAGATGCTTTGGAGCCTGGAAGAAGATAGAAAGTAGGTTTTGTCTTCTCCCTTTCCACTCCTGTAATTTTTCATCATCCACGCTCTCAAATTCTCTCATCGCTAATAGCTGTGATAATTCTCTCAGTAGCTGCTCTGAGAATATTGAATGACTAGAAAAAGCATCTCTTTAGTCCTGACTAGGTGACTCTATTTTGATAAAAAATATTAGATCTATTAATTCCAACTTTTGAAGGACAACATCATATCTATTACTCAAGAATTTCTTTCAAAATATCTTGGCAGCTTCATGGTCAAAGCTAAGAGAAACTAAAAAGCTATTCTCTGCTACTCTTTTGAGCCTTCCCTTTCAGTTCTGAGTTCCTGCCTGAGAAAACTGTCTCATTTTCGGGATGTTACCCCAGGGTATGACCTCACCATTCAGGTGTGATCCTGTTCACTTTCACAGCATCCAGAGTGCATACTTCAATTTCCATGAGCATGATTGCCATATAATACAATATACAACCACACTATCACACAATAACTCCACAACTCAGTTATATTACAATTTTCTTTCTCCCTCCATTTACAAACACACAATAATTTCCTGTTTACTTGTGTCTCCTTGCAGATTTCTTTTATACCTTGTTTCTTGACACTAGCTGCATTAACCATGTTAGAGACTCATTTTCTAATATGGAAGTAAAGAATCAAAGACATTTTGCCATATAACTGAGTGCATCTTTACACAGAGACACATATTCACACAGTAGGACAAAGCAAACATGTTTTTATTGTTCTTGGGATAGTAGAGAACAAAGAGAAAAAACCTTAACCAAAGAAGAATTAAGAGTTAAAATGCCTTAGATTTCAGGCAAGGTTTGATGTATGTTAATATTAAAGAGGAGTGGGTAGAGTTGTCGCAAAGCCCTACTAGTCCTCAAGGAGAATGATAACTTCTGTCACTTCGTCTCAGAGTTTCCAATAGCAGTGACAATGACTGAAAAAGGTCTAATTTTCAGAGTCTGTTTTGTTCCATCAATTATTAAACCCTACCCTCCATGTTATGCATAGCCCATTAGTTGTATATTTTTTAGATTAGCCAGGCATTTGGTTTCTGAGTTACCCAAGAAGCCTAAGGATTTAATATTCAGAGGCTGAACTGGAAAAGCAAGAGTAAACTGATAGCTCTTTTGAAAATTACACTAAAAAGCTACTCAAAACTGAGCAATTCAACCCAAATATTATTTTCAAATTTTGCCAAAAATTTATACATAGTCTGGAATAGTTTTGAGACTAAAAAAATCACATCTCATTGTTTTACAAAGTAATATTTTCTTGAGCGTTCTCCAAGTGAGGAGATTGTCCTGGATACCTTAAAAAGACATGAATTTACATTCATTTCCAGTATGTCTTTTCCAACTTGATGAAAGAAATCCAATCATAACAGTCAACCTGATCTACTTAGCTTTTTTCAGTATTGAACACAGAATAACTATTTTGTAGACCTTAGTTTATTGGTTCACCCATAGACTATCATGTTGTATTATAGTCATTTATGTATGCGGCATAAACCATGAACCATTCAACTATGAACCATGTCTCATTTAGTTATTCCCTAGCACTTTGCACAGGACTAGGTACACCATCTATTATGGTCTATTGGATCTCTTGATTATTATGGTATACTAAATAAATTTAAACAGTCAATTTCTACCCAGAAAAACCTCCATAATCTCTATACTGAATCTCAATACTTCCCCCTTTACATTTTCTTCTGCTTAGTCCCTTTGTTTATCCAGTAACTATTTTCTTTGGTCTCTTTTCATCATCTTATCAAAGTCATAAATTGTGAAACATACCCGTATAACTATCTTCATGTCACTGAAATTATATTTATTCACTGGAATCTAAAAATAAAAAAAGAATGAAATAATTTTCCTTTGACTTGAGTTCATATTATTTTCCCTTTAATAGGGCATTTAATATAGACACATTTTTTTTTTGTGATGTCAAATCCCAGTAAGGTTATTTTCATTCTATCAACCCCATTCCCACTTGAAAGAATACTACCAATCATAAAATTAAAACAGAATTGATAGGAGCAGTATAATGAACAGAATAAACAATGAATTAGGAACATAGTTGAGGCTACTACTTATTAAATATTTATGAACTAAAGGAATATTTCTGCTTTAAAAAGCTATGCCTACAGAATCATCATCATGTAGCCATAGAAGAAAAAAGACTTTGGTATTCTCTTTAAATTATCACTTTCCAAAATATAGCTTTAAATTAATTCACTTGAGCGCGCTCTCTCTCCCTCCCTCTCTCTCTCTCTCTCTCTCTCTCTCTCTCTCTCTCTCTCTCTCTCTCTCTCTCTCTCTCTCTCTCTCTCTCGTTTATCCCCTTACACTGAAACTATTATTTGTTTTCTTCATCTCCAAAGTAGAAACACAAGCAATACCTGTATTTCAAAGACAATGTGAAGGTTAAATTAAAGCAAAAAGAAAAGTATTTTATGAAATGCACATTGACATACAAATATATTTCTGTTATTTCCATTGTAGAAGTGTTTAGATATTATAAAATACACAAGGGAAAAGGTTTATTTGGCAGCTATCTTGTAACTTCAAATACATTTATTTATCATGTATTTTGAGGGATTTATAGCCTCTGGAGAATTTGCCATGTGAGAGTGCTTCTTTAGAATTTTCTTTAGTTCTTTTTTTTCCCCTCTGGTTGCTTAAATTCTCCATACAAATAATGTCCTTGGCTAGGTAGCTAAAAAGCAACAGAATTCTCCAAGGATTTCTATAGTATAGATTCAGTGCTCAGGGAAATTCAACTAAAAAATGGAAAGTACCCCTTAACTAGAGATTTGTTATTGTTTTCAAGTTTTCCCTCAAAAAACGATTGCTGTTTTGAGGTATGTTATGCATTATTGACTTTTTTGTATTTTTTCTATGTTCTATGTATATTTTTTTCAACCTAATGAGATTACAAGCACCCCTACTTTCATTTTTGTTTCTGCTACAGTGGTCTCTAAACTGTTTTGAGTTTGGTTGGTGACAATGAAATGGTAACAATGATAATAATGGTCTTGGTTTAAATGTTGTCAGGTGATACATTTGAGAGTTTAATTGATGGAAGTTATATTTGTATCATTGCAAAATATTATATACAGGAAGATGTGTTTTAGCAATAACTATTCATTGTAAAAAGGCATGTTTTTAGGTAAATATGATTGAAAAATACTCAGGTAAAATATATACTTGCTTAAAATAAAATTTTTCTTTTTTTTTGTTTCATATTATCTATTTGATAACTCTTATCAAATTAAAATGATGTACTTTCTCTAAAATTATTAACTATATAAGGTCCTATGACATAAAGTGTATGTGAATATTTGAAGTAGAAAAATGCAGTAATTATTTAATCTAAACAAGTGGCTAAGAGATTTACAATACTTTCTGTGAAGTAACAAACTATATCCAATCACATCCAGAGACAATTATTTAAAAATCATCGTCATACTCTGAGGATTCCTTCTGCTCTTATATTGTTTTGCCATAATATACTGATAAAAACTTTCTAAGTTTAATGGCATATAGTAGATGATGATTAGATCCAAGAGGAAGAAATCTTTGAAATTGATACTAGTATGCATATAGGTTTTTAATGAGTAAAATTGAGTGTAAGATATCTAATTTTACCTTTTTGCACTGAGGTTTTCATAATAGCTGCTCTCAGATTTTCACATTTAAACTGAAAAGAAACAAAGATTGATTAGTCTTTAAGTTGTTCATGCAGGGTTAGAGAATTTATTGTAGGAACTTAGTTCTGAAATAAAGCTTGGGCAAGAAATGCCTCTGAGAAATTTATAAGAAAATATTTTGACCGTTTTCTTTGAGAAATGACAATATCTATTATCAAGCAGTGAGCTTGTCAATGACAGAAGTGAAATATTGTGTCTAATCAGATTATTAACTTTAATTGCTCATAACATTTTTACTTTGAGTGTACTCACACATAAAGCTATTTTCCCCATGTTAAAGTTTTGATTTAAAAGGAAATTTGCATCTTAAAATATGAAACAAAAGAAAACAAAAAACAAAACAAAGCAAACAAAACACACACACATAAACACACACACACACACACACACACACACACGCACACACACACATTTTTGGGCTCCATGAATCAATATATCAATACTTGTATTTTATCACATTTATAATAATAATTAAGCTGCATTTTTTTCATGTACTCTTTCACCATTCTTTATTCACCAATATATTTTTTCTGAACTTTGTGTAAAATATTGTATGGGGATATATATATATATATATATATATATATATATATATATATATATATATATATATATATGACACTATATGTAATATACCTTAAGGGAACTCAGTACTATTAGGCAGACAGCTATTTTCAACAGTCATCTATATTAGCTAATTATTGTTGTGTATGTAGGAGAGAATAGCAAAAGAGAAAACAGAGACAGGAAATATAGACAAATCTTTTGTGGAGTTCTATTGTAACATTTATAAGCTAATAAGTAATAAAAAGTAGTAAATATACAAATAAATTTAAGCTAATTGATAGAATAACTTCATAATAGAAATGAAATAGGATAAAATCAAGTGTAGACTTAGATTTTCAACAAATGGTACTGAAAAAATTGGACATCCATAGGCAAAAAGGGAACCTCAGCCCATACCACAATTACATTGAAAATTATGATAAAATGAACCAACAATAAACCTAGATGTAAACCTTTAAAACCACAAGCATTATAGAAAAAAAATCAGATAAAATCTTTGTGTACTTAGCTAAGTTAAAGATTTATTATTTACTACACCAAAAGTAAAAGCATGATCAACACTAAAAAAAAAAAAAAACAGAAAGAAAGAAAGAAAAAAAAAGTGGCCTAATTTCATTTTTCTGCATGTATCTGTCCAGTTTTCCCAGCAACATTTATTGCCGAGACTGTATTTAATCCATTGTATATTCTTGCCTCCTTTGTCATAGATTAGGTGACAAAGGTGTGAGTTTATTTCTGAGATCCCTATTCTGTTCTATTGCTCCACTTGTACGTGTTTGTTTTTTTGCCAATATCATGCTGTTTTGAATACTATTGCCTTGTAGTACAATTTGATATCAGGTAGCATAATACCTTCAACTTTGTTCTTCTTTGTCAATATTGCTTTGGCTATTTGAAGCCTTTGTGGTTCTATATAAATTTTAGAATTATTTGTTCTAGTTCTGTTAAAAATGCCCTTGGTATTTTAACAGAAGTTGCATTGAATCATATAGATTGCTTTGGATACTACAGACATTTTAACAATGTTAATTCTTTCTATTCATGAGCATAGTATATTCTTCTGTTTATTATGTCTTCTTCAATTTATTTCTCCAATGTCTTACAGTTTCCCAAATAGAGGTCTTTTATTACCTTGGTTAAATTTGTTCCTAGATATTTCATTCTTTTCGGTGCAATTATAAATGGGATTGTTTTCTTAATTTATATTTCTGATAGTTCATTATTGGTGTATAAAAATGCAAAAATTTCTGAATACTAATTTTGTATCAGAAAACATTGGCAGCAAACTCTTTGACATCACTCTTAGGAATATATATACTGCCTTCACAGGCAGGGGAAACAAAAGAAAAAAATAAACAAATAGGACTACATCAAACTAAAACGTTTTTGCAAAGCAAAGGAAACCATCAACAAAATGAAATGACAACCTACTGAATGGGAGAAAATATTTGCCAATGATACATCTAAGAAGGGGTTAATATCCAAAATATATAAATAGCTCACACAACTTAACACACACACACACACACACACACACACACACACACAAACACAGCACACCAAACAATTCAATTAAAAAATGGGCGGAGGAACTGAATAGACATTTCTCCAAAAAGGACAGACACATGGCCAATAGACACAGAAAAGGATGCTCAGCATTACTAATCACCACAGAAATGTGAATTGAAATCACAATAAGATATTACCTCACACCTATCATCAATAAATCAACAAAGAACAAGTGTTGGTGACAATGTGGAAAAAAGGGAACTCTTGCATTGCTAGTTGAAACATTATGGAAAACAGTATGGAGGTTTCTCAAAAAATAATAATGAAGCTATTAAATGACTTAGCTATTGCGATTTTGGATATTTATCCAAGAAATCCAAAACACTAATTAGAAAAGATATATGCACCCCTATGTTCACTGAAGCACTATTTATAATAGCCAAGAATTGGAAGCAAGGTAGGTGTCCATTGATAAACAAATGAATAAAGATGTGTTACATATATATGATGGAATATTACTCAGCCATAAAAAGAAGAAAATATTGCCATTTATGACATCATGGATGGGCCTAGATGGTATTACTCTAAGTGAAATAAGTCAGACAGAGAAAGACAAATACCATATGATTTCACTTATATGTGGATTCTACTATATGTGGGAAACAAACAAACAAACAAAACAGAAACAAACTCAGAGATACAGAGAACAAATTAATGGTCACCAGAGGTGAAGGGATTTATGTGGATGAGTGAAAAAGATATAGGGATTAAGAAGTACAAATTGCTAGAGATGTAAAATATGGCATAGGGAATAAAGTCAATAATATTGTAATAATTATGTATGGTGTCAGATGGGTACTACATGTATTGGGATGGTCACTTTATAAGGTATATAAATGTCTAATCATTATGTTGCACACCTGAGGCTAATGTAATATTGTATGTCAACTATAATAGAAAAATATTTTTTTAAGTAAAAAAAATCTACTCATCAAAAGATATTAAGAAAATAAAAAGACATGCCTCCGATCAGCAGAAAATATTTCACAAATCACGTCTGCTAAGGGTCTTTTATGCAGAATATAAATAACTCTCAAACTTAAATTTAAAAAGTAACAAACAAACAAACCAAAAACATAAAAATGAGCAAGGCTTTGAATATACATTTCACCAAAAATGACACTCAAGTGGCTAATAAGCACATGAAAAATGCTCAACACAGTTAGTCATTAGAGAAATACAAATTAAAAACCCAATGAGATATTACTACACACCACTTAGAAAGGATAAAATTAAAATAAGTGACAAGACACAGTGCTGGTGAAGATACAGAGCAATTGGAACTCTTACACATGGTTGAAACTATAGGTTTACAAAAGTAAATGACAAGAAATAGGAAAAAAAAATGATGGAAAAGAAACTATAGACTGAAAAGAGCTATAAAGGACATGAACCAGGGGATGTGTGCATCCATATGTTCATTGCAGCATTGTTTACAATGGCTAAATGTAAAGGCGGCCTGGGTGTCTGTGGATGGATGAATGGATAAAGAGGAGATGGTACATATATACAATGGAATATTGCTCAGTCAGGAAAGGGAATGAGTTCTTGCCATCTGTGGTGGCATGGATGGACCTGGAGGGTAGTGTGCTGAGTGTAGTATGTCAGACAGAGAACGACAGATGCAATGTGATCTTGTTTATACGTGGAATCTAAAGAACAAATTAAACAAAGGAATTAGAAATAAACTCATAGATACAGAGAACATTTTGATGGTTGCCAGATGGGAGGTGGTTTGGTGGTGGGTGAAAAAAGGGAAGGGATTAAGGAGTACAGATTGGTTGTTATAAAGTAGTCTTGGCTATACAGGATATAGCATAAGAAATATAGTCAATAATATAATAATAACTATGTATGGTGTTAGATGTGTATTAGATTTATTAGGGTGATGATGGGAAGGGGTGGGGGGCAAGGTGAGAAAGGTGAAGGCATTAAGAAGTACAAATTGAAAGTTACAAAATAGGGCCGGCCAAGTTGTGCGTTGGTTAAGAGCTGGCATGGGACGCCAGAGGGCCCCGGTTCAGATCACACATATGAGGGCCAGTGACACTGCCCTCCACAGCTAAGATGCTGAACAACAGCTCAACCTGGAGCTGGGATGCTGTGAGTTGCTGGCGATGGCATAGGCTGCAGCACCTGCTGCAGTGGGTTGCCATAGGCTACCGTGTGTAGCCAGCAGCCAGCGTGAGCAGCCAGCAGCTACAGTGAGCGGACGTCCAGAAGCCAGCGACTGATCTGCTTCGCCCAGGAAGAACGCAATGATGGTGCCAACTTGGGCCAGTGAAGCAACGTCCTCCACAACTAGACTGAAGAACAAAAGGACAGCAGCTTGTCTGTTTCCCTTCCCTCAATTCCCCAGCGCTGTTCCTATCCCCCAATTCCTCAATAAAAATCTTAAAAAAAATAAATAAGGAAGTGACAAAATAGTCAGGGGGCAGTAAAGCATAGGGAATATAGTCAATAATATGGTAACAACTATATATAGTGCCACGTAGGTACTGGGCTAGTCGGGGATCACTTCTTAAATTATATAAATATGCTGTACACCTGAAATTAATGTAAAATAATACTGAATGTCAACTGTGAAAAATTTTTATAAAAGGTGTAAAAAGGTGAAGGGAATAAGAGGTTCAAATTTTTAGGTATAAAGCAAATAAGTTGGGATGCAATATACAGTATTGGATATATAGCCAATAATATTCTGATAGTATGGTACAGTGTCAGATGGTTGCTGGATTCATTATGGTAATACTTCATTAGGTATATAAATGTTGAATAACTATGGTGTACATCTGAAACTAATATATATTGTATGTTAGCTATATGTTAATAAAAATCTTAAAAAATAAAATAAATTAAAAAATGATGTTTAAGAAACAATGGGTAATTTGATCACTAAATAAATATTTGATGACGAGATATTATGGTCAATTTTTTAAAGTGATAATGATGTCATAGTTTGTTTTGTTTTTGCTTTTGCTTTTAGTTTTTATCATTTGGGGATAAACACTAGATTACCTAAAAATAAAATGACATGAATGATGTTCTGGATTTGTCTCAAAAAAAATTTGAAATGGGCTAACTATGTTGAGGATGAAATATTGACAGAAAAAAATAAGATTGGCTGTGAGCTAATAAGTGTTGATGGTTACAAGGGTTCCTTTATATTATCATGTGTTCTTTTGTATATGTTTAAGGGTTTCCATAATAAAACTGAAAGAAAAAGAAAAAAAGAAATGCAGGAAAAGAAGAGAGTAGGAGAAGATGGAAAAAAAAGAATAATAATGCTGTTGCTGAAGCCACAATAGTATAGCACTTTATAGTTACAGGACATTTTAATATTCAATATTTCAGGCCAAAAAGATGACCGAGCTCTCAGCTTCTATCTTAACCACTTCTCTGCCAGGCACAGGATACCTGCATAGCTTTAAGCCCAGGCCATCATGATACACATAAAAGATATCCAATAAACATTAATCAAAAACTGGAAAAAAAAAGGTGTTGAGAAAAGATTACATTTAGGTAAATGTGAGAGCAGTCCTTTTCCTGAGACAGATAAAAAGTGAATGGACACACGTAAAGTTGGAGAATTATTTCTGAGGCAGTTGTGAAGAGCGGCTCATTCTGCACAGTATGGAAATGGCGGCTGTCTGTACATGGGCTGAAGGTTGGGTGGGGCGTGGGGCTAGAATGGGTTGCTGAGAGGAGTTGGGATGTTGCTATGGACAACGGATTGTGGATTCACTGGAAAAGTCCCAGGAGGTAAAGGAAATTTATCAGTGTCATGGCTCTTTAAAGTTATTATGTTTAATTATTCATAAAGGGACTTACCACCTGGGACAGATTTTACCAATCTAATTTTTTTTACATTTTATTTTACTTCATGTGACTACTAGTGAGTAGCATGCTTTCTTTTCACCCACCCCTCTTTCAGATATCAACAAATATTAAATTTCATCTTTAAAAAAATAAAACCTTAGACGAATCACTTGATGAAGACACAGTTGTTAAATCTTTACCAAATATTGCTAAAAAGGTATGGAAAAAGACAACAATGTAACTCACTGCAGATGGTAAGAGATGAATGTGGGAACAACTGTGCAGATTTTATTATTGGAGTTTAGCTCAATGAGTATCAACAAAGATTTAAAAAAAAATAAGATTAACTCATTTGGGAGAAAACAAATAAGTAAAATAAGATAAAACAATAACAATAAAAAACCTAAGACACTATTAGAGACTGGCAATTTCTAATATTTCAATCTGGGAAGGCACACAGGTTTTTCTGGAGGGACACAGACTACTCTGTAGGAGTGGTTACAGTGTAGGCTTTGAACTTTGGGCAAGTCCTTTAAATTCTTTGAGCCCTGGTTTCTTCACCCAAACATGAAAGCCAGCAGCAAAACGATACATAACTGATAGTTGAGTGTTAGTCACCAGAGACTCACAGGAATGTCCAAGCAAGGATTCAACCCAGAGCAACAGTGACCAGGTTCTTGTCTTAGCATGAAAAACACTTCAACAGTGAGACAAAGGCAGGAAAGTGAAAGAAGTTTATTGGAACGAAAGTACACACTTGAGAGGGAACTGCAGGAAAAGACTGTCACACTGAGGAAGTCCTGACCAGGGGTATTTCTACCTCTAGGGGGCAGGTTTTGGCAACATCTCATGGTATTTAGTAACCACAATGTAAATGAGATTATAATGACATTATAATTAGCTAAAGGTCAGGTCCTGGTCAAGGGGATAAGCCTAGCTGGATGAAACTGGTTCTTGTTCTTCTCCAGCTGCAGGTACTAGATACAGTCACTTGTTACTTGTGTAACCAGTGAGGCATCTCATGTTGTAACCTGGAGGGGGTTGTGAATTTCCTAGGCTATCTATCCTCTCTCAAGACAACCATGTTAACTTGGATTAAATGTGTCTGGGACACTCTTTCCATTTTTTAATGACAATAGTAGATATAGAATTTATGGATTAAGACTTTACATATAAATTTCCTGATCTATAAAATGGAGATTGCTGTGAGAAATAATTAAAACAGCACTTAAATAGTATACAATGAATGTATAGTATTTTAATCCTTAGCTGAGGTTATTATAAATGTAACGATATGCCTGCCCTGCTACCCTTAATCCAGATGAGTAGGTTCTTGTGCCCACAAGCGATTACAAGGGCACCAAGAAAAGCTTGAACAGCTTTTTCCTGAGGAAACTTCTCTATCACTTTCTGATGTACTTACTCAGTTCCCGTCACAGGAAACTAGGCCTTTCCATTCAAAAGTGAAGTGACTTTTTGCATAAGTGACTGCCAATGGATCTTTCCCTGAGAGCAACTTTTGATGAGGAAAGAGAAGGCACAAAACATGAGGATATTGTGCCCCTGAAGGAGTGGCAACTTTTTCTCCTCGACCAACACACTTCTCTGAGGAGACAGGGTAAGGAAAGTAAAGGCCATTGCCTACTTATTGCTTACTCAGGACACTTATTGCCTACTCAGTGATGATGTCAATGCATTTTCAAATATCTGGTGAAGAACCCTTCACTGGCTGGAACTGCTTTAACTGCTGTTTTAGCAGAATGAACCAGGAGCTGACCAGATGACCCTGTCTACTGTGCCCCTTTTGCAGTGTAGGCCCTCTTTCCTGCTTTGCTGAGGGAACAGAACAGCATCACGCAGAAATACTGGTAATTAGTTTTCAAAGGATGTCTTAAAACTGCCCAGCTGATATACAGAACAGAGTAGAAGTAAAAAAAAAAAAAAAAATCCTATACAGATTTATCCACACGTTTAAACTCTCAAAGTTGGACTAACTTCGAAAAATTTGAGCCCACACACAACGAAAATGTCAATTAGAAAAAATTTCACCAACTTGTGGATTTGACTCTAAAACAGGCTAAAGCAGATTTGGCACCACCCCTTTTGATTCCCATTTCATGAATATTGATTAGGTGTCTGCTTAAATTTCTTTCCCTCTAACAATTACACGTATAGTAAAAGTGATAATCACGGTGGGAAGATATAAAATTTCCTTTCCTCTTAAAAGAAAGGGCAGCATAATAAAAAAAATGGTGCTAATTAGTTGGGTATAATTACAAATTCATCAGAGTTAAAATGTTCTCTACGAGTAGAAAATGCAATTTGCCATATGGTATTGGAAATATGCAAGAAAGGACTTTCCTGTGTTATTTTCTGCAGTTGAAATTTGGCCTTAGATTATTTGTGAGTTTCCAAGTATTTGAATTATGCAAGCTGGTTGACTGAGTGGCCTCAAGCATTCAGGAAACAAGCTTTTTCAGCTCATAATAAAAAATGCATTTCTTTGCAAATGTATATAGTAGAAATTTGCAGATTGAAATTTCAGCAAATTTTGGGAATGTGAAAAACTTTTGCCAGATAAATTTATATGTTCAGAGCTGCTTAACATGGAGACTGCCTGTGGCCTTTAAAAAACAAAAGAGAAAAAGAAAAATATAAATATAAAGACAAAAATCTTGAAAATGGTCCTCAAATTAAAAAAGTAAATCTAAGAATAATGCCAGATAAACCTAGTTTTGGGTATTCATTCATCTTTTTATAATTTTAAGCATGTGTCTTTAAGCTCTCAGTTAGCAAATACCTATGTAGAAAATAACTGATGAACAGAGCGATAGACACTGACAAGTTTCCAAGAACATTTCACACTTCTCGGTGAAGGCCTGTTCTTATAAGTAGCCTAGCAAAAGATAGAATAGTCAATGAAGAGTGGAAACATATTTCCTCATCTTATTATTATTTTTACAAAGTCTATACTTAAAATATTCACCTAAAATCTTGCTCTGAAACAACATTTCCTATGTCAGCGTTTACATTTCTGAGGTAGCGTGCTTAAAGCTATTAAGGTGTCTTGCTAGAAAACATTCCCTTAGGAAATCAAACCAAGGCTTTGCAGATCTCATTCAGATTTAATTTTTTCCCCTCAAAATCTAAAAACCATTTCTTTGATTTTGGCTTGTATATGTGTCCAATTATAGCTATTGCTTTGAGGTAATTTTTACCTCTTGTCTGTGGGTTAAGAACTTAATAAATAACACCCAGTTAGTTGTATCTTTAGAACCCATATATTGTCCATTATTACTTAGCAATAATAATGAGCATACTGTTTAGACTTCTAAATAAAAATATACAGTCATTGTTCAAGACTACAGAGGCTATTTCAATATCACACAGGTTCTTATCTATTATATCAAAGGGTAATATTTGCTTTGAATAATGTATTCTCCAATACATCGTAGACTCTTTCCCTTATTAGTAAAAACCCTGCCCTCTGCGTTTTACTTTAATTTTAATCAAGGCTGAATAAAATATTTGATGACATAATATTTTTTCAAAAAGGCATATAATTTTCTCTGAACATAACTTCAGTTTTATACTATTGGGTTGTTGGAAAAGTCATTATGCATTTTTGCAACGAACATAAAAAAATACGTCATGACTTTTCCGATAACCCAATTTTTAGGGCTTTTTATGTTGAATGTGGCAGAAAACCCAACCCAAATTGCTTTAAGCAAAAAGTTACTGTATTTCCCCATGCATAAGACACACCCTTTTTCAAAAAATTTGGGGTCTAAAAACTGGGTGCGTCTTATGTAGTGGTTGTAAATTTTTTTTTACTTGCATTTCCTGCTGAGGATGAGGCAATATATGAAGACAGTGATTCATCATCTGACACAGATGAGGACAAGCTAATGGTTGGGAGTTTTGACAGTGATGAGGAGTTGTATGAATTTTATGATGAATAAAACTTGAGTTCGGGCCCACCGAGT
>NW_017732245.1:594626-596664 GCF_001890085.2 Hipposideros armiger | reverse complement strand
GGAAGAGCGCAATGATGGTGCCAAATTGGGCCAGTGAAGCAGCATCCTCCACAACTAGACTGAAGAACAAAACGACAGCAAGTTGTCTGTTCCCCTTCCCCAATTCCCCACCGCTGTTCCCATCCCTCGAATTCCCCCAATAAAAATTAAAAAACAAAACAAAACAAAAAAAACTTGAGTTCAATAACTTTATGTAATACATCTTTTTTACATTTTGGGCCCCAAAATTAAGGTGCGCCTTATAACATGGGAGTGTTATACATGGGGAAATATGGTAGTTCTTTTGCTTATGTATTATAACTATTAATTCCCAAGGGTGGTGTTGCAGTCAAGGGAGCCCGGCTAAGGCTCAAAAGTCTTCCATGAGAACTTTGATTTTCTTTGGTGCTTCTCTGCTCACCTCTGTACCTCTCTGTATGTGAGTTTTCTTATACCGTCAGTGTTGGCAGATGGTCACACCCACTCTAACCAATATCCACCTCACTCAAATCCTGTAGAAAAGAATGTTTGCTTTTATTTCACAAGAGTTCCAGTAAATGTCTTCTTGGTCTTAGGGTTTTTGACTGGGTCATATGGACATCCTTGAAACAATTGCTGTAGCCAATGAAACGTAAAGAGAGTATGGATAATTTTAGCGTAACAAGGGCATCATTCTGGGGTTATGGATGAAGTTAACTTAAGTGCTGGCTGAAAATATGGAAGTGGTGACAATCACCAGAAGTATGAATATATGCATCGGTTTCCAAAAGAACATATATTCGTGACAGCTGTAGCTTATACATTTTTATAAGCTGTATTTTAATTATATTACTTCAAATGTGTTCTACACTTTTGGGCTGGGTTTCTCTATAATGCAAAGGATATTTATAAAGAGTTTTAAAATATCCAAGTGGTAGGGTATATTAGTCTGCTCAGGCTGTCAAAACAAAATACCACAGAATGGGTAGCTTAAACACCAGAAATTCATTTTCTTATACTTCTGGAGAGTAGAAGTTGAAGATCAAGATGAAGGTGCCAGCAGAGTTGGTATCTGGTGAAGGCTCTCCCCTTGATTGGTAGATTGGCCCACTTTCTCCCTGTGTACTCACAGGGCCTTTCCTTGGGGGTGTGGTTAAGTGGAGAGGGAGAGAGAGAAAGAGAGAAAGAGAGAGTGGGAAAGGAGACAGAATGCATGCTAGCTCTATGGCATATCTTATTATAAGGATACTAATTCTATAGTATCAGGGCCCAACCTTTACAACCACATTTAACCTATTTCCGTCCTTAAGGCCTCATCTCCAAATACAGCCACACGGAGGGTTAGGTCTTCAGCATACAATTTTTTTGGGGAAATAAACATTCGATCCATGACATGGTTTTAAAAAAAATTATGTTATTGTTAATTTCTAGAATTTTTTTTTTTGTGTGTGTTAAATATACCATGGTAGTTAAAAAGACAAATTCTGGAGTCAAGCTACTTGGATCCACCACTTACAAGTTAAGCATTTCACTTACTATCTCTGTGCTCCAATTTCTTGATCTATAAAATATTGATAATAGCATTGCCATCATTGGTTTTTAGAGGATTAAAGTATGCTTAAAACTTGTTCATTGCACACAGAAAATGCTTTAAAAATGTTACTTTTTCTTTTCATTCGCCTCCTTCTCTTTCCTCTTTCTCCCTCCTCCTCCTCCTCTTCCCCTTCCCCCTCACCCTCCTCCTTTTTAATGTTCTCCTTCCTTTCTTCATCTTATTGATTTGGGATTTACTTTTTTCTATTTTTTAGGGTTTGTGGCGTTCTCTTTGCTATATGGTGTAACATTTGGTATGTTTGTAAATGTTTGATGGACTATTCAATGAAATGTGTATTTTTTTAAATCAATAATGGCTTTAGATAAGAATAAGTTGACTTAGTTTTATTAATTATATATATTTTAAGACATTAGCTTTATGAATTTCTGGTGTATTTTGTTTCATATATTTTGATCTATATTGTTTGGCACCTGAAGCTCTATGTCAGTTTGCAAAAGTCAGAAGAGGTTAAGAGCAGAACAATAG
>NW_017732245.1:587680-594171 GCF_001890085.2 Hipposideros armiger | reverse complement strand
GCTGTCCTTTTGTTCTTCAGTCTAGTTGTGGAGGATGTCGCTTCACTGGCCCATGTTGGTATTATCATTGTGCTCTTCCCGAATGAGGCAGATTGGTGGCCGGCCTCTGGGCGGCTGCTCACAGTGGCTCTTGGCAGCTCACACCAGCTGCCAGCCACACATGATAGCCCATGGCAGCCCACTACAGCAGGGGCTGCAGCCTATGCCGTCGCTGGCGACTCATGGCAGCCCAGCCCCAGGTCGAGCTGCTGCTCACCGTCTTAGCTGTAGAAGGCAGTGTCACTGGCCCTCATGTGGGATCTGAACTGGGGCCCTGCTGCTCAGAGCTGGTGTCCCAAGCCAGCTCTTAACCAACGCACCACTCGGCCGGCCCTGATAAGGTTACAGACTTTAAGATAGGGCAGTTATCCTGGATTATCTTGGTGGACCCAATCTAATCATAGGAGCCCTTAAAAAGCCGAAAATTTTCTTTGGTTTGAGTTAGAGAAATGCAGCAGAAACAAGCAGAAAGGATGCAACAGAAGTTAGAGAGATTCCAAGAGTGAGAAAGATGATACATTATTACTAGTTCTGAAACTTGGGGGACATGTGTGAGAACTGAAGTGTTGCCTCTACGAGCTAAGGGACACCTCTGCCAGCAAAGAAATGAGGACCTTAATTGTACAACCACAAGGAATTAAACTTGACCAATAATCTGAGTGACCTTGGAAGGGATTTTTCCCCAGAGTCTCTAGTAAGGAATATATCCATGTGACACCTTGATTTTAGCCTTGTAAAAAAGACTCTTAGGCTTCTGACAAATAGAAACTGTGAGACAGTATATTTGTGTTGTTTGAAGCTTCTGGTTATGGTAATTTATTACAGCAGTGATAAAAGACTAACATGCTTGGTTTGTCTATGTTATGTTGCTTAATTTTAAACACATGTGGAATTATGGGAGAACGGATGGTTGGAGAACGGGATATAAAATGGAGAAGTTCAATAAGCAAATTGTATTCCCTTTGTAAACAATATCTCCATATACTTTTCTCACCCCAAAACAAACAATCATATGACATGGAGTTTCCCATTGCCAATATATTGACAGAATACCTCTTTTCTTATCACTAGGCAAGGAGCAATAATAATGTGGCAATATGTAAGTGGGATCCTTTTCAATGGATCAAATGAAAGACAGATTCTGAATTTGCTTTGGCATTAAGTAAATATTTCTAGACTATATTAACACAACAGCTTGACTTTCCTGATTTCTCTAGGATCAGTCTCTTTGTTAAAGAGTTATCAGTAAATGTGAAAAACCTGTGCTAAATTATTATCTATAAATTCAATGTCAAAAGTTGTCTTTTGGGATATCATTCATAGAAAATTTTTATAGCCGCCACCTGCTTAGCTTAGAGATTCCAAAGGTAGGCAATGTAATTTAATAAAAGTAACATTTCAGAGAAAGTCTAAATACAATTCCCAGGCACAGATGTTGCTTAGTAAACTTAATTGTTTTCTCATTGCCTACCAGGTGAAATTTAAACTCCTTAATATATTTTTAAAGATTCTTCTTAAGAGGCTATTGTACCATTTCAATCATATTCCCATTTCTGTATTTTAAAATTCCACCACATCGAACTACCCACCATTCCTTGTCACATACTTTCACACCTCTCTACCTTTATGCATGCTATTTCCTCTGTGTAGAATGGTCTTTTCTTTGATCCTCCATATGGTGAAGGATCTACAAAGCCTTCTTTTCCCATAAAATTATTTTTTTCTTTATACATTCATAACACCTTTTGTTAGCTTCTTTCTAATGCACATATTTATTGTTTTTCTCATTGCAATATAGGGAGAAAGCTACATGTAGCTTATTTTGGTCTCCATCAAAATAACAGTCTTTCCCTATCTAATTACTTCAGTTGAATAAACGAAAGTATTTTTGGTGCTAGCACTCTTCATTCTGCTCTGTGCCCCGGGAGCCTAAACAGTTTTGACTACATCAATTGACTTCATTGCTTTCTGACTTCTCCAATGAATGAACAGTAGGAGGAGCTTTAAGTCTGAGTTTTTATAAATAGTGGGAAAAGATTTAAGTATGGGCTGTTATTTTCTATCTTCTTCCTGCTTGTGTCACTGTAGATCAGTTGCGTCCTGCTACTGAAGGCCATGGCATGTTGTGTGGTCCTCTGCTATAGGTACATCTTTTGGTCTCTAGTATTTACTCCCTCTGCTTGCTTCATCTTGCTTAGTAACAGTAAATCCACCCTGTATTTCTACCTCAGAATATTATATCTTCGCCTACCGCTCACACATTTGTGAACAGTCTCTTTAGTATACTTTCCCAAATTACCCCATTTAAGTGTGCCCTTGCATTCTTCATCATATCTGGGCACATACAATAATTGGTTCAGGAGGTTGCCCTAAAAAACAGACTTTTAAAATGAGTTTGTTGTATTATCTTGCTAAAGGGAAATGGGGTATTGGAACTCTGTACCTTGTGGAGGTATCACAACTATGGAAATTATCACCATAGTGGCATGGATTAAATGCTGGTAGAAGGCAAGGTGTTGGGAGATCAAATGGTTATGGTGTTTACTAGCCTTGGCAATCACAGTGATTACAAAGAATGCCATACCAGAGCTAATGCTAAAAATGTGGGAGAGTATACACAGGGAGAAAGATAAGTTGAAGGCTTCTACTGTCCAACTCAGAGAAAACAAATGAAATCTATCTATCTATCTATCTATCTATCTATCTATCTATCTATCTATCGATCTATCTATTACAGCAGCTTGGAAGCAGTCTCTGATCTCCTGCAGTCACAGGATAATACAAATGGAAGAAAATAAAACTCAGGGCCTTAGAGAGTTGAAACACCAATTAAATATTTAATTCAGTCATGCCTCTTATGTCAAAGTTCAAGGGCTGATGTGGAAGCAGTGAAAACCTGAGATATGGTAGATGTATACTTGGGCAACCACAAATGAGACTGATGAAGTCACAGAATTCAATGAATCTCCCTTGCTAGAGGAAGCAACCCTTATCTCCTCATACCATGCATAAGTGAACCAGGATTTCTAGTTACATATGGCCTTTCAGTGATTTTACCTCAGAGTTACTTCACAGTGGTAGGCCTATACTCTTCAGGAAATTCCCCCCTCATCCCTCACCACAATGTCTTTCCACACATAAGTGTTAGACCCAACATACTTCAGATAGTGACACACAAGTTCTGGTATGCAAAAAGATACACTATAGAGAGAGATTTGCAGAACATTACCAATTTATATCTCCAGAAATCAAGGGAGCAGATAATTTTAAGGATATTAGACTAAGGAAAATGAAACCTAAGGCTTGATCAGACTGAATTCATTGAAATGGGTGCACTCATCCAGAAAGACCTGGGAGAGCAGGGGTGGGCAAACTTTTGAGACGGAAGAGCCAATTCTGTCCCTCACAACAATTTAAAAATTATTCGAGAGCCATAAAACAAATGAAATCACCATTATGTGAATAATATCCTTTAACATTTTTATAAATTAAATAATTATAGTTTTATTTTCATTTTCAATTTTACTTCAGAGCCACATGTATGTACCCGAAGAGCCGCATGTGGCTCGCGAGCCCCAGTTTGCCAATCCCTGTGGGAGAAGCATTATTGGCCCTATAAAATGGAGACTTAACAGGGATCTATTATCAATGAGATTGAAATGTTGGGGAACTTACCATATGGCAGAGAAAAGATTTAGAAGACTCCAGGGACTTTGTAGGTTTAAATGAATCAGTTACATGCAAGATGGCCTCTAAGCCCTAACATTATCATCTGGGAAGGCCCAGGGGACTCTCTTCACCAAGGTATGAAGAAATGTATTGAGATATCAGAGATAGTGAAGTAGATAAACACTGTGCCTGCTTCCTTCCATGAACACATTAACATTACAACTAAATTATAGAACAATCAACCTGGAGAACCATTTGAAGTGTAGCTGAATAGAAGTTTTATAACTAAGTATATAAAGATGAAACCACACTGAGACTGGTAGGAGGGGCAGAGATACGAAACAGGCTGGCCCTGAGACTTTTGCTGAGTAGCTCCAGCAGAATTTAAATTAACCAGAATAAATTAACCTGGTGACCATAACTCTTCTCACTCTAGTGACACCCTGTGACTCTGCCTCACCCAACTTGCATACAGCACGAGGCTTTATCAGTGGCTGAAACTTAAGAGAGCTGGCAGGTAATAGCAGGCCTCAAGGTGTACTGGCTTTTTGCAGAGCTATCCCAGGCCCAGTCCCAGTGGCAGCCATCCTCAGTTTGCAGCATAGCCTCCAGGTTTAGCACAGACAGTGAACAACTGCAGATTGCTTTGTAGCTTCTGCCAGGTAGTCCCTTGCCAGTCACAGGCAGTGGGTGAACCAGGTCTATATTATAGCTCTTCCCAAGAGGCCCCAGAACCAACATACTTGGAGGTTGGTTTCAGACCACAGCAGAGCACTGCCCAATTAACCCCACAGCAGCAAACACAACAGGAACCAGAGCCCTCTGGGGTGAATCCCACTCAGTGGGATAAGCCCCATGCACAGAAGCCCATAAACTATGGATATGGCCAAACCCCACAGCCACTCAGCCTAGGGTCAATCCTACCTACTGATGTGCCAATAGCAATCAAGGCACATCACAATCCACACAAGGGACACATCTGGAGCAGGCGACCAGGGAGGGTGTGTCAGGGCCCCACAGGGCACCTACTACATAAGGTCGCCCAGCCAAGATTGAGAGGCATAGTGGGTCTACCTAATACAAAAAAAACAAACAGAGAGGCAGCCAAAATGAGAAAACAAAGAAATGCATTCCAAATTTCCAAATGAGAGAACAGGAAAAAGCTTCATCAAAAGAACTAAATAAAATGAAGGCAAGTAACCTACCCAGATACAGAGTTCAAAACAATGGTTATAAGGATGCTCAAGGAGCTTAGTGAAAGAACTTCAACAAAGACACAGTAAACATAAAAAAGGACATAGAACCCATAAAAAAGAACCAGTCATAAGTGAAGAATTCAATAACTGAAATGAAGAATGCACTAGAGGAAATCACCAGCAAACTAGGTGAAGCACAGGATCAAATCAGTGATCTGGAAGACAAGGTAGCAGAAAACACCCAATTGAAACAGCAAAAAGAAAAAGAAAAAAAAATGAGAAGAGTTTGAGACCTTTGGGACAATGTCAAGTATAACAACATTTGTGTTATAGGAGTACCAGAAGAAGAGAAGAAAGCAAGGGATTGAGAACCTATTTGAAGAAATAATGACTGGAAACTTTTCTAATCTGGCAAAGGAAATAGATATACAAGCCCAGGGGAGCAGAGAGTTCCAAACAAGATGAACCCAAAGAGATATGCACAAAGACACATTATAATCAGAACGGCAAAGGTTAAAGACAAAGAGAGAATCCTAAAAGCAGAAAGAGCAAGGCAACTAATAACTTATAAGGGAGCTCCCATAAGATTGCCAGCTGATTTCTCAACAGAAACTTTGCAGGCTAGAAGGGATTGGCACAAACTATTCAACATGATGAAAAGCAAGGACCTACAACATTGGGTACTCTACCCAGAAAAGCTATCATTTAAAACTGAAGGATAGATAAAGAGCTTCCCAGACAAGGAAAAGCTAAAGGAGTTCATCACCACCAAAACAATAATACAAAGAATATTAGAAAGAGTTCTTTCAGATGGAAAAAAAAGATAAAAATTATGAATAATAAAATGGTAATAGCTACATATCTAACAATAACTTTCAATGAAAATGGATTAAATTCTCCAATCAAAAGACAGGAGTGCTAAACAGATAAGAAAATAAAACCCTTACATATACATGCTGCCTATAAGAGACTAACTTTAGATTGAAAGACACACACAGACTGAAAGTAAAAGGATAAAAACAGATATTTCATGAAAATGGAAACAAACAAATAAACAAAAGCTGGGATAGCAATACTTATACCAGACAAAATAGACTTTAAAAGAAAGGATATAACAAGAGACAAGGACCCAGTAATCCCACTTCTGAGTATTTATCTGAAGAAACTCAAAACGCCACTTTGAGGGGACATGTGCATCCATATGTTGATTGCAGCATTGTTTACAATGGCCAAATGTATGTCATGTTGGCAGCCTGGGTGCTCCATAGATAGAAGAATGAATAAAGAGGAGGTGGTACATATGAGGTGTGCCAATTAAGTTTGCGAACTCATCCTAGAAAAAGTGCTACATACCTCATTGCTGAATATCACTAGGGTCACCTTCCAAGTACTCCCCTTGGGAAGCTATGCACCAATGCCAGCACCTAGTCACTCTTCAAAGCAATTTTGGAACTTTTTCTTGGAATGGCCATCAGAGCTGTTGTTGTATTACTCTTGATGTCCTGAATGTCATGAAAATGTCTTCCTTTCAATATTTCCTTTATATTCAGGTAAAGAAAGACGTCTTTGTGGGAGGCGGGGGGGGGG
>NW_017732245.1:571392-587600 GCF_001890085.2 Hipposideros armiger | reverse complement strand
TCAATATTTCCTTTATCTTTGGGTAAAGAAAGAGGCGGGGGGGGGGCAGATCAGGTGAGTAGGGAGGGTGTTCCAATTCAGTTATTTGTTTACTGGCTAAAAACTCCCTCACACACAGTGCTGCGTGAGCTGGTACATTGTCGTGATGCAAGAGCCATGAATTGTTGGTAAAAAGTTCAGGTCATCTAACTTTTTCACACAGCCTTTTTAGCACTTCCAAATAGCAAACTTGATTAACTGATTGTCCAGTTGGCACAAATTCATAATGAATAATCCCTCTGATTTCAAAAAAGGTTAGCAATATCGTTGCAACAAGTTCTTGAACTTAATTGTCAGACCTTGTATATATAATGGAATATTCCTCAGCCATGGACAAGAATGGAGTCTCACCATCTGTGTTGATATGGATGGACCTGGTAGGTGTTGTGCTGACTGGAGTGTGTCAGACAGAGAGAGATGCAATGTGATTTCACTTATATGTATAATCTAAAGAACAAAATAAACAAACAAAACAGAAACAGACGCATAGTTATAGAGAACATTTTAATGGTTGCCAGATGGGAGGGGGTTTGGCATGTGGGTGAAAAAAGGGGTTAAGAAGTATAAATTGGTTGTTACAAAGTAGTTATGGGGATGAAGGGTATAGCATGAGGAATATAGTCCATCATATTTAATAACTATGCATGGTGTCAGATGGGTACTAGATTTATCAGTTGCCAGATGGGAGGGGGTTTGGGGGGCAGAGTGAAAAAGGTGAAGGGATTAAGAAGTACAAATTGGTAGTTAAAAATAGTCATGGGGATGTAAAGTAGGGCATAGGGAATATAATCAATGATATGGCAATAACTATAGTGCTAGGTGGATACTAGAGTAGTCGGTGGGTTCACTTCTTAAATTATATAAATGTCTACCCACTACGCTGCACACCTGAAATTAATATAAAATAATATTGAATGTATGTGAAAAATTTTAAAAAGGGGAATAAGAAGGCCAAATTTCCAGATATAAAACAAAAAGGTCATGAGGGGAATACAGTCAATAATATTGTAATAGCATGGTACAGTGTCAGATGGTTGCTAGACTTATCATGGTAATCACTTCTTTAGGTATATAAATGTTGAATAACTATGGTGTATACCTGAAACTCATGTAATGTTATATGTCAGCTATATTTTAATAAAAATCTTCAAAAAAAGAAATGCAATGATAAAAAGTCATTAGCATACTTAAAACCTTACTAGCACTTCCATTGCCTTTTGTTTCATTCAGTCACTCAATAGATTGGATGATACTAGCCCACATTAGTGAAGGCTGATCTCTTTACTCAGTCTACTAAGTTAAATGCTAATCTCTCTCTGAGCACTCTCACAGACACTCCCAGAAATAATATTTTACTAGCTATCTGGGCATCCCTTAGCCCAGGCAAGTTGACATATAAAATTAACCATTACAAATACTGACAATAATCACATGAGAGAGATGTTGATGACCATCTTGAAATAGCCACAGAATGCCAAGATGTTCACATTTAATGTAAATGTCCACCTACCACAGAGATGGGTTTTAGCAGTCATGTGTACAAGATGACCTGTCTCATGGATGTCAGAATACCTTTTCTCTAGCTACTCCAATGCTTATTCAGTAAGTCTACTAGTTACAAAGTGCTATTATAACACGGATGGAGGCTATGTCTGGATTTAACAACATCAGTTTCTCCTTATTAAGTCTGATCTGATTTTTATCATTCCGAAGTGCCCCACCAGCCAACAGTAGAAGCCTATGCTAAAGCCCTAATACAAGATCATTCCCTGGAGGTAATAGTGGCCAACAGGCAGACTGTTGATGTTTGACCTCATTTTTCACAGGTAGAGGATGGGAGGATAAACAAACACTAACCTGCACAGAAATAGGCATATACTCTCTACATGGTACTTCCATTGTATCCTCTGTGGTTCTGCCAGTGCCACCATTGGTGGACTTACGAAATGCCTTATTCATTGTTGTAATACTCCATACAACAGGGCCTTTGACCACTTATTTGGTAACCACCTCCTTTGCCCATTAAGGCCTGTGGTGGTAATGGCTCCCTGCTCTTGCTATCTGCTGGGCACTTTACAATACCTTACTGAGTTTTCCAACCCAATGTACACCTTTATAAAGAGTTTCTATGTCACACACCATACAACTTAATTATTCTGTTTGGGTGTGCCAAGTCCTTTCCGCCAGGACACTAACTGGCTCATTTATCAATATTTACAAAGTAAAATTAGCAAGCAATTAAGGAATGTTGGCATTTCTTCAAAGCAATTTTGTTTATACAAATATAACACATTTTCAAACCTTTGAGCTCAATTAAAATTCGACAGTAAAATGGTAAGACATTAAATCTAGAATAACAAGATCTTAGTTACGGTGCTATTTCTCATAGTCTTTTTTCATTTCTGTTTTGTAATGAATTTGGAAGGAGAGATTGCACCTCTAAGAGCCAAGAGAAGAGAACTTCTGGGAATAACTGAGTTGGTTGCTTTAATGTACTTGGTCATCATTTTATTGTCATCTTCTCTTTCTATCTCAATTCTTCCACTACTTGTTTTTTTAACCTTTTTATCCCCCACCCCCAATGCCCATTGGCTTTTCCTAGATTTGCTGGTAACATCTACCTATTGGGACCAGTGATTTCCACTAACTTAGTTTTAGCATTTTTAGGTTTTTTGGGCTCTGATCCCTGGTCTCCTGGTCTAGAAAGAAGAGATCCTTTGTCAGTTTGACCAAAAAGGAGGAGCAGAAGGTAATTGACATTTCATTCAAAATTAGTGCTATGAAAATATAACTTCTTGAATTTTATAATTTGCAGAAGGTTCAGAGGATCCATTAAGCTTAAATGTTGCATATAGGAATGACCAATTAAAATGACTGTTTTCAGCATGAGTTTCACCCTTTGTGGAATTTTCAGAGTTTTAATCCATTATTATGGCATAACAGATTTGATTTTATGTTCCCATTTTCTTCCTTCCTGGAAGTATTTAATATATAAATATATTAAAATAGAAAAAGGAAAATAATTTTTAATACTAAAGTGAATATTTTATTTAATGTTTTTTTTACCTACTCCCTATTTATCATTGAGATAAATAGGACTATTTGATAAATTGAAAAGTCTGCAATTGTGGTAAAAATCATAACTTTGGTTTCATCTTGCATACTAATTTGTTGTGTAGGTAAGGAACTGCAACCGTAGTGTCTTAATTGTATCATATTATAAAAGGTAATTATACTCATCCTTTATGGCAGCTTTTACAGAAAATATACTTATAAGACATGATTTGATTACCTTCATTTAATCAATTAATAACATTATGATGATAGATTGCTCTTCAATTCATATTATTATGGTCTGTTATTATTAACATTTCATAGTTGAGGTTGGGGAACAATGATAATATTAATTTGGGAAAGGTAATAACATCAGAAACAACAATCATTTACTGAGTGCTTAGGACACTATTTCATTTCATCCTTTTCAAAAGGACTTTAAGGTTTTCTATCCTATTTCTATAGTTGAGAAAACCGGGGCTCAGTGGTAGTAATGAGTTGTATTGATAGTGCGGTATCCTGTGGTATAGGCTGGCTATGTCCTTTACCACTTTTGAAAATTTGTACATAACACTTCATTTCTAAGGGACGCAATGCACTGATTGATCTGTGAAGAGAAGATTTAATTGGGTGACTTTGAGGTGTAATTTAAACTTTAGCATTCCCATATTCTGATTGTTACTATACCTAATCTGAGATATTTCCCTCTACTGTGGTTGAATTTATAATACAAGCGTGTTTGTCATCAGCATGGTATCATTAAACATGCCATTAATCTTCATTATCTATTAAACTACACCTATGGGGTAACATTAAAATTTTTGTTTTACGATATCTTTCTCAACTAAAATACTTGTGAGATGTTGTTTTTATACCGTGACTATATTTTACAAAGGAAAATCAAAGTGGCAAATAAACAGTTTTAAATAGCTAAACAAATTTAATAGACTTCTTATTACTAAAGCAAAGTCACCAAAGCAATAAAGAGATGGTCTCAAGTCAATAAAGAAAATCATCTTATTTTTTACAAGTGAGCAGATTATCCTGATAATTCATAGAAGAGTAGGCATCAATTCTTCTGACAGGTCAATTAAGGTACTTGCCACCCAGAATTCTAATAAGTTTTAATTGCAAATGCAGAAAATGTTGCAACAGTCTATTTTTTAACAATATATTTAGGAATTTTTATTAACATTTTATTACATTGGGGCCATTTAATTTTTCACATATTTATATTATGAAGTTTATAAAACTTCAACCTTATGGATTATTTGTCTTCAAATAGTTTTATTTATAGTGAATATAGTTAAAATATCAACAGATGTTCTATATTCCACTTTAATATTTACAGAAGTATTATAGCATATTTGTTGTTTTTTATGTGCTTTTGTTAGAGAAAGAAAGACAAAAAAGAAGGGGACTAGCATTTTTGAGTACCTATTATGTTCTAGATAGTATGTTAATTTACTCCTTATGCAAGGAGATAATCAGATTCTTGAATGGTTTAATTAGTATTTTCCATAGGAAACATTTTACTTTGATATCTGATTAAATTAAAAATTAGAAAATAAACAGCTTGACTTGGAGCTGGGCTGCCATGAGTCACCAGCATCAGCGTAGGCTGCAGCCCCTGCTGCAGTGGGCTGCCATAAGCTACCGTGTGTGGCCAGCAGCCAATGTGAGCAGCCAGCAGCTGGTGTGAGCTGCCAAGAGCCGCGTGAGTGGCCGTCCAGAGACCGGCGACCAATCTGCCCTCAGCCGGGAAGAGCACAATGATAATGTCAACATGGGCCAGTGAAGCGAAGTCCTCCACAACTAGACTGAAGAACAAAAGGGCAGCAACTTGTCTGTTCCCCTTCCCCTGATTCTCCAGCGCTGTTCCCCTCCCCAATTCCCCAATAAAATCCTAAAAAAAAAAATTAGAAAATATTACCAAGCCTGAAGTTATGTATATAAAATAAAACACTAGCATACAGACCATGTGTCAGCTCAATTTAAATCAACAAACACTCATGGAGTGCCTTCTAATAAATTGAGTCCCACATAGAGATAATTTGGGATTCCAGAGTATGGTAAGGAAGGACCTTCACACAAATCTTATATTTATTTAAGAACCTTACATTTTCAGCACAAGTGCTAATTTCCTTCCTCTCAGGAAGTCACCTCCTTTGCAAAGCTCGGCAATGAACTCAACCTCGTTTTTGGAGTTCCCCTTCAGGTAGCCCTTCTTTCTGCCTCCGATTTCTGACTCCATCGAAAATGTAAATGTCCCTGTCCTAAGCCAAACCCCTCTTAAAAATCCTCTAATATCTTTGCTTCTTAATGAAACTCTGAAGCCAGCCCATAACAGTCACTTCTCTAAAAGCTGGGTTGTTTCCATCTACTCCTGGGAATCTGTGCTCACTCATCTTTGAAGTCCTTTGGAAGCATTCTCTGTGGCTGTATTTAGTTACAATTCAAGTCAGTCAGCTATGTTAAACTTTCCTCTTCCATGCTTCTGTTTGATGTTGCTCAAATCCTGCAATTTCTATAGATTAAAAGATTATATTATTCAGTACATTAAACCAGAAACCATAAGCTGCCCATCTATGATTAGTAGTGCTCTTTTCCTCACAATATACCACGGCAACCTACTTCCTTTTACCTTCACTCATATACACTTTGGATTTTCTCATCATTCCTAGTTCCCCATTCCTATGACTCTTAACTTTTATATAGCAGGTACAATGGTAGACATTTAAGAGTCAGCCATGAATACAAACACATACACATTTCCTTCTATGTGAAATACGGCAAACAAACAAATAATCAAGGTTACAGACACTACAACGTAGAACTACATCTAATGTACTCTGGAATCCATAGGCATCAACAATTCATTATACTTGAGAGTATCAGGGGAAAACACAAGGATGGGATAACATATGAATAAGATTTTTGAAGGAATTTGCCATATAGAGAGAATTAAGAATGGAACATTTCAGGCAAGAAAAACATGAACAAAGAAAACTAATTAATGGAATCAATATCTATTCATTCAGTTGTTATAAATCTTATTTTCAGATTTGAAAATTCCTTTATCTTTTAAATCTAATCTATTATCAGATCCTTTTACTACTTCTTTTTAATTTTTATTAAATGTATTGGGATGACATCAGTTAGTAAAATTATATAGGCTTCAAGTGTACAAATTCTCAGTGGCTGACTCTCTTAAAATATCTCTTACCTAGTCTTCAATCTTTCATCTCTATTATCCCCAATATATCTTTCTAAATTATCTCATCATTCTTTTTGCTTAAAATCCCTGGATGCTTCCACATCACCTAATAATAGAATGCAAACTTCTCAGTATGTTGTGTGATGTTTTCTGGTCTCACCTCTGTCAAAACAAAAATTGCACCAAAGTTAAACAGGCAAGGAAGATTTTTAAGTAAGATTATGGCAAGAGGAGAGAAAGGGCAGAGCTCAGCATGAGCTCAACTCCACTGAAAAAACGGGCTGTGGTTTTTAAGAACTGAGGTTAGGGTGGAGAGTCACAGGCCATCTATGTTTGCTAATTGGCTTGGCTTTATCCAATAGAAAAATAAACTTTATCTTCATGACAGGAGATATTTTTACAACTTGGAGCAAGGCAACTGCCAAAATTAGGCTCCTATATACCCTCCCAAAGAAAGTAGGAGATAGGGGTACTACCTTCTTTGATGATTATATTGCAAAGAGATGGCTCCCAAGTCCTTGGGGAAGATATTACCTGGTTGAAAAACTAAACTGGTAAGGAGCTCTTGAAAAGATTTTCATCTCAAAGGGACAGAGAAAGAATTTCCAATTACAAGTTTCTAAAGTAAATGCCCTAAGAAAAGGGAGGTCGGAGGCCTGCAGTCAGGAAGAAGCCTAGTTCAAGTTTATTCAAACTGAAGGGAATGTTAAGGTTGTCTTCATCACCTCTCAATCCCCATTTTACGTTAGTTAAGTTCAACCAGTTACCACTCTCTGAATATGTCACATGCTCTTTTCTCTTAATGTAAGGATTGTAGAAAATCCTTTTCTTTGAGTGATTGTATCCTAAGTTTTCATTGCTCTTAAAATATACTATACAGTCTTTACCATGACCTAGAAAGCTTGGCTATCTGGTCCCAACTAGGGTTTCAGCTCATCATAAAATACCCTCCCCCTAATACTCTGCTCCACTACAAGAGTTTTGTTTGCTGCAGCTGTAGTTTTTCTAAATTTCTATTTTGAGCGTGCTCTACTTTCTTTTATCAGATGGTCTTTGTTGTACCTACAATGTTCTTGCTTGATCCCATCCTTCACTTAGCCTAACTTACTCCACCAAGCTTAAGCAGCATTTCTTAGGGTACATATTGGTACTGTTTTATATGTTTTAACAGACCCTCACTCTTTGTCTTCATAGAATATACTTCAGTTTGTAATTGTATATCCATTAAGAAGATTATATAAATCATTTCTGTCTCCTATATTAGGTTGTCATGGATCAGAGGTTGGATATATTGCTAAAAATTATACCCCTATAACTTTAGGAATATAAAATTTTAGGGATATAATATAAAAAGTTTATAGAGGTATAATTTTTAGACCAGTGCCTGGAACATAGGGGTTCTTAAAAAAACATTCCTAATAAATGAATGTATAAATTCTGTAAGAATCAACTTGAATATTATTTCCTTGGTTAAATCTTTCCTCCTCCTTTAAAGGCAGAGTTAAACATTCCTTCATCTGTGTTACTACTGATCGTTGTTCATATACCCAGGATAGTGTTTGTTACATCATAGTGCTTATGTATAAGCCACTCTCCTCCACTAGATTATGAATTTCTTAAGAGTAGGAACTTTTTGACTTATTCATATTTATATGTATCTCACCTCTTAGAGTAATGCCTGATAGGTAGTTCAAGCAGAAAAAATGTTCAATGAGTTAATAAGCATTTATTAAGCACTTACAGCCTCTAATATTAGTACAGTGTGATTAGTGTGATATCTGATGACCTGATATTTATAAACATTGTATAATTCTGAAAAAGTTTAAATTAGTTATTAAAATACAGGTTTCAACAGTAATATACTGAAAATTTTTGAAAGAATACTCTTACTGATATAAAACCACTCAAGTACTGGTTAATGCCTCCACACTTATATACAGAAGAGAAATGTAGAGTTTATGACTGAGTAAACATAAATGTGTAGTAAACAAAATGTCTAGCCAAATAGGCAAAGACAGTAATTAAATTTAAGTCTGTATAATCTTTATCCTTGTGGTCAGAATCATACATTCAATAGTCAATATTAGCAATTTAGTTCTAGATGGATAGATAACAGAGAACAAAGGAGACTTTCATTTGTACGTTTAGTTCCCCAAGAATGTAAACTTCACCTCAATACTAATGATGACACAAAATTTAAAATGTGGCTGTTTTTGCTGAGATCATAAAAATATCTTCATAATGAAAAATTGAATTTTGTCACTTTCTCACACACACAATTACATTTCTTTCTATGTCTCTCCCAGCTATAGTGCTTTAGGTGACAGGATTCTATTGTATATGAGAATGCCAAGTTTCAATATCTGTTCTATTTTACCCCCAGTCATGATATTGGTAGTGTCTGGATGCATGTAGAAAGGAAGGGAATCGTGAAGCAGGAAATGGGCAATGGCTATTCGGAAAAGCAGTGTTCCTGTACAGTGTGTCTGGTTGATGCAGAAACATGTCTTTTACTTAGTGTAAGAGAGTTGAGATGAGTAAAACCGAAACTTACATTTTTCTTCATTAGTTTCTTAGGTCAGGGACTGAAGTATACAAAAAGATGACAGTAAATCTAATGGACATTATCCACAGATACTGATGAATTGATAACTGCTAGTCTAAGTTTTCAGTGCTATTGTGTTTCATTGATTAGTATTCCTAATATTTTAATGTAGCATAGGGAGATGGTACATTAGTGCATGTTTAAATTTACATTATTTTAACCTAGCTGTGCTACTTTCCTTTTAAAAATAATTAGTTCAATGATTTAAATTTTTTTTTATGAAAAAAGGTTTATTCAACTTGGACAATAGAAGGTTTTGTTTTGTTTCATTTTTTCTCCAAGCTGTACCAATCATAATTTTTCAAAGACTCCTTAAAAGATTGTTTTAGCTGACTAGAAGATTAGAACTCATAAAGATATTCTCATAATCAGTTTTTGAGTACTTTGTCTCTGTCATTTCTAAGGAGAAATAATAGTTACTTTTCTATTTTTAAGCATCTTTAGAAAATTAATTGCCATTTTAGCTTAACATATAAACTTATTGGCCTCCTATAGGATTAGATTTTCAAAATATCTAAATTTAATAGTTTTCTCTCCAACCATTTAAAATTTCTTCAAAATCTCTCTTGAAAACCCAATAGTTTCTGCCTTTTGAGAGGTTAAAAAGCAGATGAATCTCCAGAATAAAAATTTGATAAATTCTATGAACAGTAACTTTTATTGCTTTGCTTATGAATGCTTTCATCATTCAATTCCACCAAGTACTTAATATTTGGTACACTTTTCATAAGATTCTGTTTGGAAAGCTATTGAATTTATTTAGATTTCCATGGGTCCCTTTAGGAGTGTGCTCGATAATTTTTACTTTTTTTTTTTTTTAAGATTTTATTGGGGAATTGCGGGGAGGGGAACAGCATTGGGAAATCGGGGAAGGAGAACAGACAGGTAGACAAATTGCTGTTTTTGTTCTTCAGCCTAGTTGTGGAGGACATCGCTTCACTGGCCTGTGTTGGTATGATCATTGTGCTCTTCCCGGGTGGGGCAATTGGTCGCTGGCCATTGATCAGTTGCTCACAGAGGTTCCCGGCAGCTCACACCAGCTGCTGGCCACTCAGGTAGCTCATGGCAGCCCACTGCAGCCCCGCTGCAGCCTACGCTGTCGCCAGCGACTCACAGCAGCCCAGCTCCATGTCGAGCTATTGTTCATCATCTTAGCTGTAGAGGGTAGTGTCACTGGCTCTCAATGTAGGATCTGAACCATGGCCCTGCTGCTCAGAGCTGGCGCTTCCAAGCGAGCTCTTAACCAGCTGAGCCACTCGGCCAACCCGACAATTTTTACTTTTTAATTCACTTTCTGCTTTTCTCCATCTGGCTCTCTGGCCCAGATGTTGAGCAATACAAGTTGCATGTCTTCTAGATTCCAGTTGGCATTGGCCAATGGGGAGCCTGGCAGGAGATTTAGGTAAAAGGAAAAGAGTGGAATCAACATATTTATTTTTTGAACTCCATCATTTCTAGGTCAACTCAAACTAGTTGTTTCCTTACATTGATGGGTAAAGTCTTTCTCAAATGAATATTTTATACAATTGTACTGGGTTGAACAGTGTTCTCCCCAAATTTATGTCATTCTCAGAACCCCAGATGTGACCTCATTTGGACATAGGGTCTTTATAGATATAATTCATTAAGGTGAGATCCTACTGAAGGAGAGTAGTCAATATACCCAATATGACTAGTGTCCTTATAAGAAGAGAAGAGACACAGAGACAGAAAGATACACTGTGAAGATGGCCACGTAACGATGAAGACAGAGTCTGGAGTGATACATGTATAAGCCAAGAACACCAAGGATTTCCAATAATCTCCAAAAGGTAGCAAGAGGCAGGGATGGATTCTCTTTTGGAGCTGTAAGAAGGAGTATGACCAACCCTGTTGACACTTCGATTTCAGTCTTCTATCCTCCCGCATTATGAGAATCCATTTCTGTTGTTTTATGCCACCCAGTTTCTGGTATTTTCTTATGGGAACTTAGAAAACTAATACAACCACTATGCCCATCAGAATTCAAGTAATTTCTTCCTTTCCATGTCTCTTTGGGCCCATGAAAGCGGTAATAGCTATACTTCTGATTAATGTATCATTTATCCCTTATGGTTATCTTACATTGCTACTTTTAGAAATTTACAAGGAAACTCTCCTCAAATTATCTTGTTTTAAATGTGCCATCTGTTTCTTAATGAAAGCCTAATTGGTAACTAATTGGTCTTGAAAATGGCCAGAAAAAAATAGACAGTTGAATACAGATTCAGAGATTAGGTTGGCTCATACACTAAAGTAACAAAAGAATTTTCTTGCCTAGAGTAAATGAGACATGCCTAATCCTTATCTCTGGTGGTAGCAGAGCATAAAGTGTAGGTAAAGGGCATGAAGCACACATAGAGGGCCAGGCTTTGGGAGATCACATGGCTGTAGCAACTGATCATTGTAGCAACATCAGTGATTAAAAAATTGTTCAATCACACTGTTGTTTTGGGGGGTTAGTCCTGAAGATCACACATAGGTACAAATAAAAGTTAAAAACTATTAACATGTATTTATGAATATGTGTTGAAAATAAAATGCCTCAATGGCAACTATACAGGAATCTGTTGTCTCTGCTATGAAGACAAAATCAAGGATCTGACTGGAAGCGTTACACATTTTGACATCCAATTAAATGCTTAATTCCAGCAGGTCACTTCCACTAATGTACAGATACTGTTGAGGAAGCAGCAGGGACTTGAGACATGGAATTATTACATGTGGACATTCATGGATGAGGCTAAGATTTTGAACCTCAGTTTTTCCTTGAATGTATTTGTTATTGCAGACAACATCTTCCCAACCAGTGCCTCACATTAACTTTAGGCCCATCTTTGACAGGGGTGAACCTACCCAGGATTTGTATTTAATTGGCAGGTTCAACAGCTGGGACTGAAATTAATAGTTAACTTGGTTTGATAATTGAAGCCTGGATGCCACTGTCGCCTTTAGTTAATGAGGTCTTAATGCCAGAAGTTTCTTGTCATACTATAGAGAACAGTATCTGAAAGCTCCCAGAAATGAGAATATTAGAAGGTATCTATTATAACTTGCTCCACTACTCATAAATCATACTTTCTGTGAGTAAGAAAGGACATGTCTTCATTAAAGAAGTCAGAAACATATTGGTCAGGGAATACCAACATCACTAAAGACATCTCTGGTTGTTCTTCTCGGTAGGTCAGAAATAAAGTGAGAAAGAAGGTAAAAAGGAGTGCTGTAATGAAACTGCATTCCATGATTTCAGTGGGAAAAAAATGGAATATCAAAATGATAGAGCTTAATGGCATTACTCAACTATCACAGAAAAGATAGGAGTTGGGGCCGGCTGAGTGGCTCAGTTGGTTAAGAGCTGGCTTAAGAGTTTGAGCTCTGAGCAACAGCTATTCAACTCCCGGCCTGAACTGAGCAGCCGCTGAGCTGCCAACAGGTGGCAGGAGGGCTCAGCTAAAGAAAAAAAAGAAAAGAAAAGAAAAGGTAGAAGCAAGTGATAAAATAAGCTAAAAGGATTTTATGGAAAGTAGACTTTTTTTGACACACACAGATTTATGGCAATGAGCAAAGGATCCAGGATCCTTAAAAAAATAAATGAGCAGCCAGACATGATTTTGCCTACCATATGTAGGTGGAAATTCTAGATCTTCTGGTCATAAATTTAAATATAACTCATATTGTGGGAGTTATTATACTCTTGTCTTATGTCAGGGCTTAAACCAGTTCACAAATCTGGGGCTACTTAGAGAAGGAGGTTGAGTTCCGTTATGGAAACATCCTACAATATAGCCAGAAGATTAGGCCATTGATTAATCTTTTCCTAAGATTTTCCCTGAGGACAAACAATTTCACCAAGTTGATCACACTCTGGTGAAAGAAAACCCCCAGGCATCCCTGGAGATACTTGATATTGACTCTGCTTTCATGCTTATCCTGAAAGACCCCCAAAACCACAAGCCATGAGTTAGCATAGCCAAGTGACAACTGAAGAGTTGTTGTAAGTCAGTCCAACAGGGGTTTAGTGGGACAATGGGTGCATCCTGTGGTTATTTACCCAGTCCCAGAAAGTTTAGTGGGGGATAGATGTACTTAGTTACTGGCAGAATCTCTGCACTTGTCACTAAACCTTATAGTGAGAAGGGGAAGAGTATGAAATTATTACTATGGTGGGAAGGCTATGAAAGTGTTCTACAGGAATGCCCTGCCAAGATGGTACACTAAAAGCAAAACTACACCCCTTGGAAAAATGGCCAAGACTATTGCCAGTAACTTGAGAAATGTGGTGATTCTTACCATATCCACATTTATTTGCCTGCTTGGACACTGAAAAACCAAAAAGTTATGGAAAATAATAGTGTGTGTGTGTGTGTGTGTGTGTGTGTGTGTGTATAATCCAGGCATTGGTATCAGTTATAGCTGTGGTTTTGGATGTTATAACTTCACTGGAGAAAATCACTATAGTCCCTAACACATGATATACAGATATTGATTTAGAATAGACATTTATTTATTTATTTATTTGATTCTCATTACAAAGAGGGATAAAAACTAAGTTGAATTTATATAGAAAATTCAAACATACAGTTTCAGCCTTTTTAACCAGAACTATTGTCCTGGTTTCCATCCCGTTCTATTTTACCTTATTAACCAAGAGAATATCATACTGATCCATTTTAAAAATAAGACAGAAACCACAACTTTCAAAATGAGCTATGGCTCATGAAAAAATGAACTTGGGATCAAATATATGATGATGGAAGGAGAACTGACCCTGGGTGGTGAACACACAATGTGATTGATATATGAATGATGTCTTACAGAATTGTACACCTGAAACCTATGTAACTTGACTAACCATTGTCACCCCAAAAAACTTTAATGAAAAAGAAGAAAAAATGAACTTTACCAAACTATGATATGAAATAAAATATGTTACTGATTTTGAAAAAGCATTTGCTTTAACACCAAGTCATTCAGATCAAGAGGTTTAGTAACAACAATATAACATATCATGATAACAATAGTGACTCCAAATGGATTTATGTATTTCACATATAGACTACATAGTACTCCAGTAATTTCAAAAATCTGAGCAATCAGTGCCCCAAAGCTAAAGACATCATTGACTGATATGTTGACTGTAGCCTTGTGAGAGTTCAATCAGACGACCCAGCTAAGACATGACTGGGACCCTGACCCATGGACATTGTGAGATAATAAGTATGTGTTTCTTTAAGTTCCTAAATTTGTGATAATTTGCTAAGTAGCAATAGAAAACTAAACACAGATTTTGGTACTAGAAGTGAAATGTTGTGGTAACAAAGACCTGAAAATGTCAGTGACTTTGGAAATGAGTAATAGACTGAGGCTGGAAGAATTTTGTGGAGCACGATAGAAAGACTAAATTGCTTTAAACAGATTTTTAATAGAAATTTAAACTTGGAGGAAGCAGCAGTGGAGGACTCAAAAGGAAGTGAGGAATAGGTTACTGGAAACTTAAGGAATGGGAATCCTTATTATAAAGTGGCAGAAAACTTAGCGAAATTATCTCCTGAAATTATGTGAAAATTAGGATGTTTAAGTGACACTTTGGCTATAGAGCTAAGGAGATTTCCGAGAAAGTTTTGAAGGTGATACCTGGTTTCTTCTTGATGCTTAGAGTAAAATGGGAAAGGAGAGAGATAAATGTAGGGAAGACTATTAAACAAAAAGAAAGCAGGAGTCAATAATTTTGAAAATTCTCAATCTCTCCATATGGAAAAAAAATGCTAACATGAAGAGATTTCCAATAAACTTTAATTTAAAAAAAGAAAGAAAGAAAGAAAAGAGATTCACTGCTATCAAAGCATGCTCTAGAGAAAAGGCCAACATGTTAACTGCACAACATTTTGCTAAAACATCAAGTATTAAAAAAAGGCCAGAGTATTCAGTCACATAAAGGCTCTTACACAAGATTCAAAGTATGTCTCATAAATCCTCTTAAACTTTAGGGCCTCTAGGATGCTTAAGGGCATTGTCCTTTAGCCATCTCAGCAGGAGTCAAAAATAGAGATATACCTAAAAAAATCTGTAGGTGTAGCTTTTGTCTAATGGAGTGAACCTCAGAGCAATCCATGGGAGATATACAAAATTTCTGAGAAATTTACTTCAGCGTCTTGGACTGAAAGAGAAAGGGTACAAAGTGAAGACCATTGGAATGCCTAAACTCTACTGGAAGTAATCAAGCTGATAAAATTTCTCTGCAAACACATATCTTTCATTGAAAACAGAAGCATGACTCAGAGGGCACAATTGAGAGCCCAAACTATAGAACTGAAAGCCAGGAAGGATTATTTCCAGGCTTTGAAACCTAACCAAGAAACTATGGCTGGAATTTGCCTGGCTGGATGTCAAAACTGCTATGGACCACTGACTCCTTTTACCATTCATTTTTTCCATATTTTAATCAGTAAAACTATAGTTATTATCTCATGCCTGCCCCACAATTGTATATTGGGTGTGTCTGAGAAAGATAACTTTTTTTTCATTAGTTTCACTGGTCCAAAGGTGGAGAGGAATTGTACCCCAAGAGCTGTAATTAATAGCTTATGCACAGAAGCCTCATCTGTACTTGGACTTGATCTATTATATATGATGAGATCATTGACTTTGAGCAAATACAATAGAGGTTGATTCTGTTAGAAACTGTGGGTAAATGTATTTTGCATATGAGAGGGTTATGGACTACTGAGGGCTGAGTGGTAGACTGTCACAGACAGCCTCTATAGTAATTTATAATAGCTCCTACCTCTTGGTGTTCACATCTTTGTTTTTCTGGTTCTGAGATATAGGAGACCACGTACAAGGATTGGGGAGAAACATCTAAAAGTTAAGAACAGCCCCAGCTGACATCGAAGAAAAAATAAGACCCCAGATTATAGCCATGTGGAGTTAAATTTTGTAAACCGTCTGAAAGAACCTGAAAATGGATGATCTTAAAGACTCTGCAAATAAGTCCCCAGGCTGGCTAGCATCTTCATTTTGACTTCGAGGGACCCAGAGCAAAGAAACTTGCTGACCTACCAGACTTTTAACCTACATGAACAGTGAGATGATAAATTTGTGCTTTTTAAGCCACTAAGCTTGTGATTATTTTTATGGCAGCAATAAAATAATCAAAATAACAGTATATGAATAATAATAAGAAGGGTGTAGGTTAAGTGTAAAAGATACAAGTGCTGGTATAAAATAAAATGAAATTCATATATAGTATACTGATAAATCAAAAAGTGCCACAAA
>NW_017732245.1:561851-565132 GCF_001890085.2 Hipposideros armiger | reverse complement strand
TGAATAACACTATACATCAAAAAGAAATTACCAAATATATACCTACATTCATTTTAACAATAGCAGCATACACATTCTTCTCAAGCACACACAGAACATTCTCCAGGACTGATCAAATGTTGGGTCACAAGCTAGTCTTTACAAATTTAAGACTGAAATCATATCAAGTATCTTTTCTGACCACAATGATATGAAACTGGAAATTAATAACAGGATGAAAATGGAAAAAATTCACAAATTAATGAAGGAAGAAAACAGCAAAAATCAGAGTAGAAATAAAAGAAATAGAGGATAGAGAAGCATTAAAAAAATAAAACTAAGAATTTTTTTTGAACAGATACACAAAACTGACTAGTCTTAACTTGACTAACAAAGAAAAAAAAAAGATTCAAACAAACAAATTTATATATAAAAGAAATGAAGACAGCATAGGGAGGGGGAAACTTTATAATATTGGATTTGGTAATGATTTTCCAGAAATGACACCAAAGGCACAAAAGACAAAAAAGAAAAACAGATAAATTGTACTCTATCAAAAGTAAAAAAAAAAAAAAGGGCAACACAGAACACTACCAATAGAGTATAAAGGCAACCCACAGAATAAGGGAAAATATTTGCAAATCATATATCTAATAAGGGTTTGATACCTAGAATATCTAAAAAACTCCTACAACTCACCACCAACAAAAACAACCTGATTAAAAGTAAGCAAAGAACTTGAATAGACATTTCCTCAAAAAAAGATATACTAATGGTCAATAAGCACATAAAAAGATGCTCAACATCACCAGTCATTAGGGAGATGCAAATCAATATCACAATGAGATACCACTTCACATGCAACAGCATGACTATCATTATATATATAGATGTATATATATGTGTATGTGTATATGAATGAAAATAACAAGTTGACAAGGAAATGATGAAATTAGAATCCTTGTGCATTGCTGGTGGTAATAGTGCAGCTACTGTATAGAACTGTATGGTGATTCTTCAAAAAGTTAAACATAAAATTACCATATGATCAAGCAATCCCACTTGGGAATANCTTCATACTATGCCTACTATCTTTTATTATAGGCATGCTTAATTTGTTAGTATGATCCTCTTACATTTAGATGATAGGGGCAGAAAGGTGAAACAAACTTACTGAGATAACACTAGAGCTCATCAGCTGAAAAGCTAAGATACAAACCCAAATTATCTGACTGCTGTACTAGAGATCTTTCTGGTATATCATATGAAATATCCTTTTATTCAGAATTTGTATCATTACTACATTACATTTTACTTGTAATAAGGAAATATACAAAAATAGTTGGAAATCAGGTCAATTCTTACATTATGGTGCTGACATTTCCACATACCCCTTGTCATAAATTATATAATTAACTCAGCAAAAATGATAACTGTAGCAATATCTCCTTGCATTCTTCAAATATTTCAATCCTGAATCCATTAATTATAGTGATTTTTTATAGCAGGCTGTGAACTGGCAAACAATCAAGAGTACTAAAGTCAGATTTTTTTTCCTTGGCTGTTTTTTATTTCATTTCCTCATTTCTTTTTTATGAGATGGGTTTATGTTATTTGATTTCTCATTAAATTTTATATTTGTGAGTTTATTTTATGATTTCTTAGATGTGCCAAGATTCCCTTGCTGCAAGTGATAGTAAAAAGATGGATAACTTTGAGGAGACAGTTTATTTGATTAAAAATTGTGTCTATATGCTTTTCTACTGAGAGAATTCTGCTTTATTTATTGTTGTAAGAACAACCTAAGGATTTCTATGCTCTAAATTGTGTTTGGGTTCCTTTTAAACAATTCTTTATGTCATCTATGTACCAGCAAATAAAATTCAGATTTATAAATGCTTTCCATTTCAAATTTTACTGTTTATGACTAGGGCTTATATGAGTAAGCCATAGCTTCAGAACTAGGGTGGAAACTAATTGGCTCTCTTGGAACACTTCATTTTTTAATAAAACAAGAATAATTATATTAAACCTCTACTCTTCATAGGGCTGTTGTGACCGTCAAACAAGCAAATTTTAATGAAAATGTATGGAAGTGGGAAAACACTGCTATTGTTGTTAATTGTTCTCTTTTGCATTGGAACACGGTGTGCACAGTGGTGATCGTTATTTGCATAGGCAGTTACTTGTTACACCATGTTTAGCTGATTGTCTCTGGCTTTTCTTAGGCATAGTGCCCACTGAAGGTGTTTGGTTTTGTTTTGAAATGATAAGCATACTAGTTCACCAGGCTGCTGTAGTTTGTGACTTAATATTTAAGAAACACAAGGGGAATTTAAAAGCAGTATAACAGTGATTAAGTGGCTCACTATAGTACACAGTGGCCTCTGGCAGAGCCATTGATTACAGCAGAGTCTATTTATGTGCCTTGTAAGATCTACAGGTACATTCATAAAATGCTGTGGACATAAATTTTTACAACTTTAAAATTTATGTAGGTGCTACTTAAACAATAAAATAAAAATTACTATAAAAGTACTTTTTAATTCCTAGTAGTTTGGGTATCATATTTTCCCAAAATAAGTAAAATGTAAAAATATATTAATGAATGATACAATCATACTGAATTAGAATGTGGTCTTTCTGCTGATAAGATAAATTCTTAACCTGTAATCCATGAACTTCTACAAAATCGTTTTTTGTGTATGTGTGTGTGTTTGACTATTTCTGTGAAAAATCTGTAGCTCTAATTCAATTCTTTAAAGTATGAAGTCCACTGTTCTACAGATTCAGAACAACTAAGCTACATAATACCTGTTTTCTTTACTGAAGATGAGAGTTAGAAGGGGAAAATTATAAGATTAGTTAAAAATGACTTAGCAATGACTTTCAGCACCATAATACTGAGAGTGTTATTCTCCCAATGTTTTCCACGTTAAACTTTGGATAGAATATTGTTAAAAGACAGCACATATTCAGAAAAGTGAGAATAAGAAAACAAAAAGTCAAGTTGAGTGATATGTAAGAAAGCTAAATTAACATTATCAAAAGGTTGTAGTCACAGTGAGATGAAAGCTTCTGGAAATGATTAGCCTATATTCTAATTACAACTCTGATAGAAACACTTTCTGTGGGACTTGACTATTTCAGAATCTTTTGGATGCAAGTGACAGAAACTCAGCTTTATCTCACTTAGGCCAAACAGAAAAATTCCTTTTTGATTAGCGATATAGTTTGCATTATTCTAAATCTTTTGTTAATTGGCACTTGTTTTATGGCTCAGAATATTCTTGGTAAATACC
>NW_017732245.1:559594-561798 GCF_001890085.2 Hipposideros armiger | reverse complement strand
AAAAAGAAGAATAATCTCCTAAGAGAGGAGATATAATAGAATCATACAAAATGCTCAATTAATACCAGAGAAGGCAGAAAAACAAGCCTCTGTTAACGAATACAAAACACAAATATGGTTGATAATAAACCACATATATCAATATCCATTTCAAAGTAAATGGTCTAAATATTTCAACTAAAACACAGAAATTGTTAGCATTAATGAAATTATAAAATACAACTATATGTGGTATACAAAACACCCACTTTTAATATAAAACTAATAGATTAAAAAAATTAAAATGGAGCTAGATGAACTATGGAGCTAGATTAATTTCAGACAAGGAAGATTTCAAAATAAGGAATATCTAAAATTAATAACCTCAGCGTTTACATCTAGGAAACTAAAGGGAAGAAAAGAACAATTTGCATTTGAAGAAGCATAAGAAAAGAAATAATAAAAATTAGAGCACAAGTGAATGAAATTGAAGGCAGGAAAACAATAGAGAACGTCCAACAAAAATAGAACCTTGTTTCCTGAAAGGTCAATAAAATAGATAAATTTCTAGTCAGGTGAACTAAGAATGTTTTCTCTCCTCATTCCTATTCAACATCATACTAAAAGTCTTAACTAGTACACTCAAGGAAAAAGGTATAGAAATTAGAAAGAAATAAAGCACAAAACTGTCGGGGCCAGCCGAATGATTCAGTTGGTTAACTGCACATGCTCTGATCAACAGGGTCACCAGTTCGATTCCCACATGAGCCAATGAGCTGTGCCTGAGCTGAGCAGCCCCTGAGCTGCCAAAAGGTAGCAGGATGGCTCAGCTGGTGAGAGCATGTGCTCCTAACAATGTTGCTGGTTCGACTCCCACATGGGATAATGGGCTACGCCCACCTGCAACTATGATTGAACATGGCACCCTGAACTGAGTGGCCTCGAGCTGCTACCTGGCTGGCCGGATGGCTACTGAACTTGGAGCTGAGCTAGCTGTGCCCTCCACAACTAAGACTGAAGGACAACANATAAAAAAGAAGAAGGCTAATAAAAAGAGGGCACATTTTCCAACATTCCCATTATGACCATGATTCCAAAACCAGACAATGACATATCAAGGAAAGTAAGCCAAAACTCAATATCTTTATGAATACATATGGAGAAATCCAAAATAAAATACTAGCAAAATATAAAAAGGATTATATACCATGACCAAGTGAGATTTAACCCAGGATTCAAGGATGGTTTAACAAGTGAATTTCAACTAAGCAATATTCCATATAAATAAAACAAAGGGAAAAATACGATCATCTCAATAGATGCAGAAAAAGCATTTGGCAAAATACAACACCATTTTATGTTAAAAACACTTAACAAACTAGGAACAGACGGTAAATTCCTCAACATGATACAGAGTCTCTGTGAAAATCCTACAGCTAACAACATTCTCAATGATGAATGACTTCACTGTAAGATCAAGAACAAGACTAGGCTATCCTCTCACCACTTTTATTGAACATTGTGTTAAAGGTTCTATCAGGGCTATTAGGCAAGAAAAGAAATATAAAGACATCCAGGCTGGAAAAAAAGTAAAACTATCTTTAGTCACACATAGTGTGATCTTGTATGCAGAAAATCATAAAGAATTAATGGAAGAGTTCAGTAAGGCTGCAGGCTACAGGATCAATATACAATTATTTTTCTATACTAGCAATTAATATTCCCCAAACATATTTAAAAACAATTTCATTCACATAATCTTCAAAGAGCACAAAATGTTATATAAATATAACATCAAAAGTGCAAGACTTATACACTGAAAGCAACAAAAAATTCATTTTTTTGGTGGGGAGGAGGTCCATCCTATCTCTGAAAGGTAATCTAAACACTCAGAAACACTCTAAATAATAATAATATTACCATCATCAAAATAATTATTAAAAGGTGTTAAAATTGTTATGTGTATGCACTACTCAATTTTAATAGTTTTAGTGTATCTACATTGTCAGTTATAGAAATTTCATACTATATTTTTTCTTTCTCAGCCCCTATTTAGTCATAGTTTTTGAAGTGATTATATATTTAATAATCCTCTTCTTGTATAAAAGTTGCTCTAGTCATTTCAGGTGTAATAACCTTGTCCTCTACTAGATTTCTCAGGAAGTGCTCACAAGAACAATAGTCCCTGTGTTACTGTATGTTAGCAGCAGTTTGTGCTCTTCATC
>NW_017732245.1:553760-556507 GCF_001890085.2 Hipposideros armiger | reverse complement strand
TCCACTCTGGCGGAATTCTGTGCTCTCCTTGGATCCCCTCTCTAGGCAGTTGTCTGGAATCACTTTCCCGGCAGTAACTGGAGCTATCATTGGGCTCTCCTTTAGTGTTTCTCCTCTCTCAGATGACTAATGTGCAACATTTGAAAACAGTTGTTTCTTCCTATTTTATCTGTTTTTAATTTTGGTTGTTTCAGGGACTGGGTAAACCCAATCCCTTTAGTTCTATCTTGTACAGAAGCTGAAGTCGGCTTCTTACTTTGAAGATAAGGTGTATCATAACATACTGAATATGAGGTTGCTATTACCTTATGTCATATTTTGATTTGTGAAAAGAATATTCAGGAAGGTAATTATTTCTTATTTAAAATGTTATTATTTGCTTTAAGCCTTTATTATATTGCAGTATGATTTTCCAGAAGTTTTTATTTTACTTTTAAAGAAATCAAGATGTTTAGGAATAAATCAAACTTATTTAAATGCCAGGTATGTATGGAAAATGGGGAGAATCTGCCTTTTAACACCACTTATATACACGATGACATTGTATCATAGAACTTTGAAGGATTAAATTAAAGCTTTGAAATGTATATGACACTACAGCACACTGGATGATAATATTAACTATATTTACATACATACACATACATACATGAAATATATATATATATATATATATATATATATGTTTCAACGTGGCATAACTATATACAGGTGATATCTACACATGAGTAAAAATAGAAATACCTATATATGTTTGAAACCTATACATGATATCTAAAAACTTAAACCTTTAGTCAACTTTTGATAATGCTTAATAATCATCAAAGTTTCAATATTTATGTTAACAAGGCTCATAGTTTAGTAACAAGAATAACTCTTTCATTTTCTGAAGAACTCAAGACCTATTATTACCTTCAACTTAATTATAAACTAGAATCTTGCTAGTTCTATTCCAAAAGTCTAACTCCTAAAGTGAGATTATCATAAGATCATAAACAAGTCATTACTATATAAAAATTTTATAAAGAAATTATATATATGCACATGTGCACTTGCACACACACACACACACACACACACACACACACACACACACACACATACACTGAAGTAATGGGGAAAAGACCACTACCCTAAATCACTTTCTTCATGGAAAATTGACTAAATAGAATATTGCTAACGCTAGTGGTTTGTGATAACTTTTTCATCATTGTATTATAATACTGATAAATCTCAAACAGAGAGATGGAAAAAACTCCCGTTTTCTGAAACTGCAATGCATCCATGCTTTAATAAGTCTTCATAACACAAAATAATTAAAACCAGAAAGAAGAATGGAAATTCTATAAACTTGAAATGAAAGCTAAATTGCTTAGAAATATACGAAAATGAAGTCAGGCATCTGAATTCAAATCTCAGATTCATCCCTTACTACCTAGGCGATAACCTTTCTGTACCTCTATGAAATTGGGATTAAGCAATATTTGTATGTTTGTGTAATTCTTCTAAAAATATTAACTTAATAGGCAACGTCTTATAATCTTCACATTTGACTTTCCCATCGTGACCACAAAAACTGTCAACTTGAAAAGATATTTAAAGTCTTTATTAATTTGTCCAAGGCTGATATTAATTCTTCAATTTTTTTCAGATAATTATGTTTTGAAATTTTTATAGTGTCGAATCTGTGAGGTAGCATAGTATAATAAAAATAAATGGTATGGGCTTAAAACCCAATTTTGCTACTTATTAGTTTTGTGAAATTGGGCGAGTTCCTTAACATCTCTGTGCTTCATTCCTCTCTGCAAAATGGAAAAAAAAATAGTATCTTTATTATAGGATTGTTGCAAAGATCAAATGTTATAATGTTTGGAGAGAAAAAGAAGGACATTTCATAATGATAAAGGGATAATTCCCACAAGAGGATATAATCCTTGTAAACATGTATGCACCCAACATAGGAGCACCTAAATTCATAAAGGAAATATTAACCGACATAAAGGGAGAGATTGACAGTAATATAGACACACTAGGGTATCTGGCTTATTTTGTGTCCTAGCCATATCTTAAACAAAACATTTTTATCTATATTAATTGTTGGCTTATAGAGCTCTTTTTTCAATTACATTTTATGCAGCTGAGGAGAGGACTTTAAGTTATCTATTCTTTATCTCCAATGCCAATCACATCATTGAAACATGTTCAAGCACAGTAAGTATTTGTGGATGAGTGAACAGACACACAGATGAGTGAACAGGTGAAAAATGACATCGTCTCTTAGGATCTCACTTAACACAAGAGAGAAAAACAAACAAACAAACAAACAAACAATTTAGACAGAGTTCTTGATCCGTCGATGGAGGACAGCTCTTAATTAATGTTAAATACAATATGAATAGAGTAACCACATGAATTTCATGTCTATAGCATGCATTCTGCTTTACTTCAAGCTAGCCTTGTTTAGCCTGCTAGGACTATAACTTACTTGCTTTGTTTCCCCAGATCCCCCTGCCTGTACAAATACTATATGTCTATCCTTTTAATCATTAAGCCCTTAGGACATTAGGTTCTGGTCAACACCAAACTCATTTAAGAATAAAGCTTCAGGTCTATCAACCATGACGAGGATATAATAACTAAACTTCAAACAGTGAATAAGGTTTTAATAAAACAAAGCTAACACCTTGGTCTCAGTTAGGTCCAGACTCATGAAAGTGGAACAGCCCCATGGACCACATCCCCTGAAA
>NW_017732245.1:551006-552205 GCF_001890085.2 Hipposideros armiger | reverse complement strand
GGGGGCCTCCACACTTAAATTGGGCTATACTTCTGGAATCCACACTAGGTTCTCATGGTGACGATCTGAGAAAGATCCCCTTGTGGATCTGACAGTGGAAGGAAAGAATAATTCTTGTGAAATGTATCCAGCCTGCCCCATAAATAAACAAATAAACAAAGGCTTATTCTCCAGTGGGAAAGGCTTCACCAGAGCTTTATTACAGGGAGTGAAAGACATTTATCTCATTCGAGCTTGCTCTAGCCTTCCTGTCTCTTTCAAGAAGGTATAAAGCTATTAAAGAAGAAACACTGATCTTGTGAAGATCACAGGCCAGAGACACAGGACTGCTAAAAGATAAATATTTAATTATAAGATAGTAGAATGATTTCCTCCTCCGTACTTTACATTATTCCACAGAGCTGCAGTATAATAATAGTACATCATTGCTGAACGGGTTGCAAGGTTCAGATGCTCCTTGAGAAGGGGTTCTTAAAGAATCCCAAAGTCAAGAGCGGAGACAAAAATAAGGACACATGGATTTAAAGTCTTTGGCACCTATAACTATGACAAACATTAAAGTTCAGCTCCCTAGCCAGATTAAGATACATCCTAACACTAGAGGCATATTTACCCCAGTTCTTATTACTTACCAAAACAAGCTTTGCTTTCAACAAAAAATTACAGTTATGCCAACAAAGCAACAGAAATACAGCCTAAAGAGAGGAAGGAAGCATGAGAACCAGACTCAGGTATGACACATGTTTGGAATTATCAGAAAGAGAACTAATTAATGATTAATTATGTTAAGAGCTCTAATGAATCAAATATACATCAGGTAGACACATATAGGTAATGTAAGTAGAGAGATGAAAATTCTAAGAGAGGATCAAAAGGAAATGCTAGAAATCAAAAAAATTGTAACAGGAATAAAGAACAGGCTCGTCATTAGACAGGACAGTGCACAGAAAAGAATCAGTGAATTTGAAGTCAATAGAAACTTCCAAAACTGAATGCAAAGAAAAACAATATGAAAACATACAGAACAAAATATATACAAGATCTATGGGACATTTTCAAAAGTAACTTGGATATGAGTAAGAGAAGAAAGAGAGACCAGAACAGAAGAGATATTTTAAGTAATAATGGCTGAAAATTTCCCAGAATTAATGGCAGACACATAAACAGATACAAGAAGCTCAGAGTACACAAAGCAGTAC